>NW_027634838.1:0-98087 GCF_949748355.1 Melanostigma gelatinosum | reverse complement strand
GGCAAGTGATATTGAGGTCGTAACACCAAAAACATGTTACCCCAGGAAAGGGGCTTCATTCCTGGGTAAAGCACCTCCACAACGCCACCCTGGAACACTCTGCACCCTCCTGCAGCTCATCTCCCCCAATATGTGGGCTTAAAGCAGGCTGAAAGGCAAGTGATATTGAGGTCGTAACACCAAAAACATGTTACCCCAGGAAAGGGGCTTCATTCCTGGGTAAAGCACCTCCACAACGCCACCCTGGAACACTCTGCACCCTCCTGCAGCTCATCTCCCCCAATATGTGGGCTTAAAGCAGGCTGAAAGGCAAGTGATATTGAGGTCGTAACACCAAAAACATGTTACCCCAGGAAAGGGGCTTCATTCCTGGGTAAAGCACCTCCACAACGCCACCCTGGAACACTCTGCACCCTCCTGCAGCTCATCTCCCCCAATATGTGGGCTTAAAGCAGGCTGAAAGGCAAGTGATATTGAGGTCGTAACACCAAAAACATGTTACCCCAGGAAAGGGGCTTCATTCCTGGGTAAAGCACCTCCACAACGCCACCCTGGAACACTCTGCACCCTCCTGCAGCTCATCTCCCCCAATATGTGGGCTTAAAGCAGGCTGAAAGGCAAGTGATATTGAGGTCGTAACACCAAAAACATGTTACCCCAGGAAAGGGGCTTCATTCCTGGGTAAACGACATCCAGACCGCCTCCCTGGACCTCCCTGGACCACCCTCCATCTCCCCCCAATATGTGCGCTTAAAGCAGGACGAAAAACAGGTCGTAAACGGGTAATAACATCAAATACGTGTTACCCCAGGAAAGAGGCTTCATTCCTGGGTAAAGGACCGACAGACCGCCTCCCTGGACCTCCCTGGACCAGCCTGGACCACCCTGCATCTCCCCCCCAAAATATGGGCTCAAAGCAGGCTGAAAAACAGGTCGTAAAGGGGTAATAACACCAAAAACGTGTTACCCCAGGAAAGGGGCTTCATTCCTGGGTAAACGACCTCCAGACCGCCTCCCTGGACCTCCCTGGACCACCCTGCACCACCCTCCATCTCCCCCCAATATGTGTGCTTAAAGCAGGCTGAAAAACAGGTAATAAGGGGTAATAACACCAAAAACGTGTTACCCCACCAAACAGGCTTCATTCCTGGGTAAAGCACCTCCACAACGCCACCCTGGAACACTCTGCACCCTCCTGCAGCTCATCTCCCCCAATATGTGGGCTTAAAGCAGGCTGAAAGGCAAGTGATATTGAGGTCGTAACACCAAAAACATGTTACCCCAGGAAAGGGGCTTCATTCCTGGGTAAAGCACCTCCACAACGCCACCCTGGAACACTCTGCACCCTCCTGCAGCTCATCTCCCCCAATATGTGGGCTTAAAGCAGGCTGAAAGGCAAGTGATATTGAGGTCGTAACACCAAAAACATGTTACCCCAGGAAAGGGGCTTCATTCCTGGGTAAAGCACCTCCACAACGCCACCCTGGAACACTCTGCACCCTCCTGCAGCTCATCTCCCCCAATATGTGGGCTTAAAGCAGGCTGAAAGGCAAGTGATATTGAGGTCGTAACACCAAAAACATGTTACCCCAGGAAAGGGGCTTCATTCCTGGGTAAAGCACCTCCACAACGCCACCCTGGAACACTCTGCACCCTCCTGCAGCTCATCTCCCCCAATATGTGGGCTTAAAGCAGGCTGAAAGGCAAGTGATATTGAGGTCGTAACACCAAAAACATGTTACCCCAGGAAAGGGGCTTCATTCCTGGGTAAAGCACCTCCACAACGCCACCCTGGAACACTCTGCACCCTCCTGCAGCTCATCTCCCCCAATATGTGGGCTTAAAGCAGGCTGAAAGGCAAGTGATATTGAGGTCGTAACACCAAAAACATGTTACCCCAGGAAAGGGGCTTCATTCCTGGGTAAAGCACCTCCACAACGCCACCCTGGAACACTCTGCACCCTCCTGCAGCTCATCTCCCCCAATATGTGGGCTTAAAGCAGGCTGAAAGGCAAGTGATATTGAGGTCGTAACACCAAAAACATGTTACCCCAGGAAAGGGGCTTCATTCCTGGGTAAAGCACCTCCACAACGCCACCCTGGAACACTCTGCACCCTCCTGCAGCTCATCTCCCCCAATATGTGGGCTTAAAGCAGGCTGAAAGGCAAGTGATATTGAGGTCGTAACACCAAAAACATGTTACCCCAGGAAAGGGGCTTCATTCCTGGGTAAACGACATCCAGACCGCCTCCCTGGACCTCCCTGGACCACCCTCCATCTCCCCCCAATATGTGCGCTTAAAGCAGGACGAAAAACAGGTCGTAAATGGGTAATAACATCAAATACGTGTTACCCCAGGAAAGAGGCTTCATTCCTGGGTAAAGGACCGACAGACCGCCTCCCTGGACCTCCCTGGACCAGCCTGGACCACCCTGCATCTCCCCCCCAAAATATGGGCTCAAAGCAGGCTGAAAAACAGGTCGTAAAGGGGTAATAACACCAAAAACGTGTTACCCCAGGAAAGGGGCTTCATTCCTGTGTAAACGACCTCCAGACCGCCTCCCTGGACCTCCCTGGACCACCCTGCACCACCCTCCATCTCCCCCCAATATGTGTGCTTAAAGCAGGCTGAAAAACAGGTAATAAGGGGTAATAACACCAAAAACGTGTTACCCCACCAAACAGGCTTCATTCCTGGGTAAAGCACCTCCACAACGCCACCCTGGAACACTCTGCACCCTCCTGCAGCTCATCTCCCCCAATATGTGGGCTTAAAGCAGGCTGAAAGGCAAGTGATATTGAGGTCGTAACACCAAAAACATGTTACCGCAGGAAAGGGGCTTCATTCCTGGGTAAAGCACCTCCACAACGCCACCCTGGAACACTCTGCACCCTCCTGCAGCTCATCTCCCCCAATATGTGGGCTTAAAGCAGGCTGAAAGGCAAGTGATATTGAGGTCGTAACACCAAAAACATGTTACCCCAGGAAAGGGGCTTCATTCCTGGGTAAACGACATCCAGACCGCCTCCCTGGACCTCCCTGGACCACCCTCCATCTCCCCCCAATATGTGCGCTTAAAGCAGGACGAAAAACAGGTCGTAAACGGGTAATAACATCAAATACGTGTTACCCCAGGAAAGAGGCTTCATTCCTGGGTAAAGGACCGACAGACCGCCTCCCTGGACCTCCCTGGACCAGCCTGGACCACCCTGCATCTCCCCCCCAAAATATGGGCTCAAAGCAGGCTGAAAAACAGGTCGTAAAGGGGTAATAACACCAAAAACGTGTTACCCCAGGAAAGGGGCTTCATTCCTGGGTAAACGACCTCCAGACCGCCTCCCTGGACCTCCCTGGACCACCCTGCACCACCCTCCATCTCCCCCCAATATGTGTGCTTAAAGCAGGCTGAAAAACAGGTAATAAGGGGTAATAACACCAAAAACGTGTTACCCCACCAAACAGGCTTCATTCCTGGGTAAAGCACCTCCACAACGCCACCCTGGAACACTCTGCACCCTCCTGCAGCTCATCTCCCCCAATATGTGGGCTTAAAGCAGGCTGAAAGGCAAGTGATATTGAGGTCGTAACACCAAAAACATGTTACCCCAGGAAAGGGGCTTCATTCCTGGGTAAAGCACCTCCACAACGCCACCCTGGAACACTCTGCACCCTCCTGCAGCTCATCTCCCCCAATATGTGGGCTTAAAGCAGGCTGAAAGGCAAGTGATATTGAGGTCGTAACACCAAAAACATGTTACCCCAGGAAAGGGGCTTCATTCCTGGGTAAAGCACCTCCACAACGCCACCCTGGAACACTCTGCACCCTCCTGCAGCTCATCTCCCCCAATATGTGGGCTTAAAGCAGGCTGAAAGGCAAGTGATATTGAGGTCGTAACACCAAAAACATGTTACCCCAGGAAAGGGGCTTCATTCCTGGGTAAACGACATCCAGACCGCCTCCCTGGACCTCCCTGGACCACCCTCCATCTCCCCCCAATATGTGGGCTTAAAGCAGGCTGAAAGGCAAGTGATATTGAGGTCGTAACACCAAAAACATGTTACCCCAGGAAAGGGGCTTCATTCCTGGGTAAAGCACCTCCACAACGCCACCCTGGAACACTCTGCACCCTCCTGCAGCTCATCTCCCCCAATATGTGGGCTTAAAGCAGGCTGAAAGGCAAGTGATATTGAGGTCGTAACACCAAAAACATGTTACCCCAGGAAAGGGGCTTCATTCCTGGGTAAAGCACCTCCACAACGCCACCCTGGAACACTCTGCACCCTCCTGCAGCTCATCTCCCCCAATATGTGGGCTTAAAGCAGGCTGAAAGGCAAGTGATATTGAGGTCGTAACACCAAAAACATGTTACCCCAGGAAAGGGGCTTCATTCCTGGGTAAAGCACCTCCACAACGCCACCCTGGAACACTCTGCACCCTCCTGCAGCTCATCTCCCCCAATATGTGGGCTTAAAGCAGGCTGAAAGGCAAGTGATATTGAGGTCGTAACACCAAAAACATGTTACCCCAGGAAAGGGGCTTCATTCCTGGGTAAAGCACCTCCACAACGCCACCCTGGAACACTCTGCACCCTCCTGCAGCTCATCTCCCCCAATATGTGGGCTTAAAGCAGGCTGAAAGGCAAGTGATATTGAGGTCGTAACACCAAAAACATGTTACCCCAGGAAAGGGGCTTCATTCCTGGGTAAAGCACCTCCACAACGCCACCCTGGAACACTCTGCACCCTCCTGCAGCTCATCTCCCCCAATATGTGGGCTTAAAGCAGGCTGAAAGGCAAGTGATATTGAGGTCGTAACACCAAAAACATGTTACCCCAGGAAAGGGGCTTCATTCCTGGGTAAAGCACCTCCACAACGCCACCCTGGAACACTCTGCACCCTCCTGCAGCTCATCTCCCCCAATATGTGGGCTTAAAGCAGGCTGAAAGGCAAGTGATATTGAGGTCGTAACACCAAAAACATGTTACCCCAGGAAAGGGGCTTCATTCCTGGGTAAACGACATCCAGACCGCCTCCCTGGACCTCCCTGGACCACCCTCCATCTCCCCCCAATATGTGCGCTTAAAGCAGGACGAAAAACAGGTCGTAAACGGGTAATAACATCAAATACGTGTTACCCCAGGAAAGAGGCTTCATTCCTGGGTAAAGGACCGACAGACCGCCTCCCTGGACCTCCCTGGACCAGCCTGGACCACCCTGCATCTCCCCCCCAAAATATGGGCTCAAAGCAGGCTGAAAAACAGGTCGTAAAGGGGTAATAACACCAAAAACGTGTTACCCCAGGAAAGGGGCTTCATTCCTGTGTAAACGACCTCCAGACCGCCTCCCTGGACCTCCCTGGACCACCCTGCACCACCCTCCATCTCCCCCCAATATGTGTGCTTAAAGCAGGCTGAAAAACAGGTAATAAGGGGTAATAACACCAAAAACGTGTTACCCCACCAAACAGGCTTCATTCCTGGGTAAAGCACCTCCACAACGCCACCCTGGAACACTCTGCACCCTCCTGCAGCTCATCTCCCCCAATATGTGGGCTTAAAGCAGGCTGAAAGGCAAGTGATATTGAGGTCGTAACACCAAAAACATGTTACCCCAGGAAAGGGGCTTCATTCCTGGGTAAAGCACCTCCACAACGCCACCCTGGAACACTCTGCACCCTCCTGCAGCTCATCTCCCCCAATATGTGGGCTTAAAGCAGGCTGAAAGGCAAGTGATATTGAGGTCGTAACACCAAAAACATGTTACCCCAGGAAAGGGGCTTCATTCCTGGGTAAAGCACCTCCACAACGCCACCCTGGAACACTCTGCACCCTCCTGCAGCTCATCTCCCCCAATATGTGGGCTTAAAGCAGGCTGAAAGGCAAGTGATATTGAGGTCGTAACACCAAAAACATGTTACCCCAGGAAAGGGGCTTCATTCCTGGGTAAAGCACCTCCACAACGCCACCCTGGAACACTCTGCACCCTCCTGCAGCTCATCTCCCCCAATATGTGGGCTTAAAGCAGGCTGAAAGGCAAGTGATATTGAGGTCGTAACACCAAAAACATGTTACCGCAGGAAAGGGGCTTCATTCCTGGGTAAAGCACCTCCACAACGCCACCCTGGAACACTCTGCACCCTCCTGCAGCTCATCTCCCCCAATATGTGGGCTTAAAGCAGGCTGAAAGGCAAGTGATATTGAGGTCGTAACACCAAAAACATGTTACCCCAGGAAAGGGGCTTCATTCCTGGGTAAAGCACCTCCACAACGCCACCCTGGAACACTCTGCACCCTCCTGCAGCTCATCTCCCCCAATATGTGGGCTTAAAGCAGGCTGAAAGGCAAGTGATATTGAGGTCGTAACACCAAAAACATGTTACCCCAGGAAAGGGGCTTCATTCCTGGGTAAACGACATCCAGACCGCCTCCCTGGACCTCCCTGGACCACCCTCCATCTCCCCCCAATATGTGCGCTTAAAGCAGGACGAAAAACAGGTCGTAAATGGGTAATAACATCAAATACGTGTTACCCCAGGAAAGAGGCTTCATTCCTGGGTAAAGGACCGACAGACCGCCTCCCTGGACCTCCCTGGACCAGCCTGGACCACCCTGCATCTCCCCCCCAAAATATGGGCTCAAAGCAGGCTGAAAAACAGGTCGTAAAGGGGTAATAACACCAAAAACGTGTTACCCCAGGAAAGGGGCTTCATTCCTGTGTAAACGACCTCCAGACCGCCTCCCTGGACCTCCCTGGACCACCCTGCACCACCCTCCATCTCCCCCCAATATGTGTGCTTAAAGCAGGCTGAAAAACAGGTAATAAGGGGTAATAACACCAAAAACGTGTTACCCCACCAAACAGGCTTCATTCCTGGGTAAAGCACCTCCACAACGCCACCCTGGAACACTCTGCACCCTCCTGCAGCTCATCTCCCCCAATATGTGGGCTTAAAGCAGGCTGAAAGGCAAGTGATATTGAGGTCGTAACACCAAAAACATGTTACCCCAGGAAAGGGGCTTCATTCCTGGGTAAAGCACCTCCACAACGCCACCCTGGAACACTCTGCACCCTCCTGCAGCTCATCTCCCCCAATATGTGGGCTTAAAGCAGGCTGAAAGGCAAGTGATATTGAGGTCGTAACACCAAAAACATGTTACCCCAGGAAAGGGGCTTCATTCCTGGGTAAACGACATCCAGACCGCCTCCCTGGACCTCCCTGGACCACCCTCCATCTCCCCCCAATATGTGCGCTTAAAGCAGGACGAAAAACAGGTCGTAAACGGGTAATAACATCAAATACGTGTTACCCCAGGAAAGAGGCTTCATTCCTGGGTAAAGGACCGACAGACCGCCTCCCTGGACCTCCCTGGACCAGCCTGGACCACCCTGCATCTCCCCCCCAAAATATGGGCTCAAAGCAGGCTGAAAAACAGGTCGTAAAGGGGTAATAACACCAAAAACGTGTTACCCCAGGAAAGGGGCTTCATTCCTGTGTAAACGACCTCCAGACCGCCTCCCTGGACCTCCCTGGACCACCCTGCACCACCCTCCATCTCCCCCCAATATGTGTGCTTAAAGCAGGCTGAAAAACAGGTAATAAGGGGTAATAACACCAAAAACGTGTTACCCCACCAAACAGGCTTCATTCCTGGGTAAAGCACCTCCACAACGCCACCCTGGAACACTCTGCACCCTCCTGCAGCTCATCTCCCCCAATATGTGGGCTTAAAGCAGGCTGAAAGGCAAGTGATATTGAGGTCGTAACACCAAAAACATGTTACCCCAGGAAAGGGGCTTCATTCCTGGGTAAAGCACCTCCACAACGCCACCCTGGAACACTCTGCACCCTCCTGCAGCTCATCTCCCCCAATATGTGGGCTTAAAGCAGGCTGAAAGGCAAGTGATATTGAGGTCGTAACACCAAAAACATGTTACCCCAGGAAAGGGGCTTCATTCCTGGGTAAAGCACCTCCACAACGCCACCCTGGAACACTCTGCACCCTCCTGCAGCTCATCTCCCCCAATATGTGGGCTTAAAGCAGGCTGAAAGGCAAGTGATATTGAGGTCGTAACACCAAAAACATGTTACCGCAGGAAAGGGGCTTCATTCCTGGGTAAAGCACCTCCACAACGCCACCCTGGAACACTCTGCACCCTCCTGCAGCTCATCTCCCCCAATATGTGGGCTTAAAGCAGGCTGAAAGGCAAGTGATATTGAGGTCGTAACACCAAAAACATGTTACCCCAGGAAAGGGGCTTCATTCCTGGGTAAACGACATCCAGACCGCCTCCCTGGACCTCCCTGGACCACCCTCCATCTCCCCCCAATATGTGCGCTTAAAGCAGGACGAAAAACAGGTCGTAAACGGGTAATAACATCAAATACGTGTTACCCCAGGAAAGAGGCTTCATTCCTGGGTAAAGGACCGACAGACCGCCTCCCTGGACCTCCCTGGACCAGCCTGGACCACCCTGCATCTCCCCCCCAAAATATGGGCTCAAAGCAGGCTGAAAAACAGGTCGTAAAGGGGTAATAACACCAAAAACGTGTTACCCCAGGAAAGGGGCTTCATTCCTGTGTAAACGACCTCCAGACCGCCTCCCTGGACCTCCCTGGACCACCCTGCACCACCCTCC
This sequence comes from Melanostigma gelatinosum, assembly GCF_949748355.1. Taxonomy (NCBI): domain Eukaryota; kingdom Metazoa; phylum Chordata; class Actinopteri; order Perciformes; family Zoarcidae; genus Melanostigma; species Melanostigma gelatinosum. Next base: position 89,447 of record NW_027634838.1, on the reverse strand, counting down.
ATCTCCCCCCAATATGTGTGCTTAAAGCAGGCTGAAAAACAGGTAATAAGGGGTAATAACACCAAAAACGTGTTACCCCACCAAACAGGCTTCATTCCTGGGTAAAGCACCTCCACAACGCCACCCTGGAACACTCTGCACCCTCCTGCAGCTCATCTCCCCCAATATGTGGGCTTAAAGCAGGCTGAAAGGCAAGTGATATTGAGGTCGTAACACCAAAAACATGTTACCCCAGGAAAGGGGCTTCATTCCTGGGTAAAGCACCTCCACAACGCCACCCTGGAACACTCTGCACCCTCCTGCAGCTCATCTCCCCCAATATGTGGGCTTAAAGCAGGCTGAAAGGCAAGTGATATTGAGGTCGTAACACCAAAAACATGTTACCCCAGGAAAGGGGCTTCATTCCTGGGTAAAGCACCTCCACAACGCCACCCTGGAACACTCTGCACCCTCCTGCAGCTCATCTCCCCCAATATGTGGGCTTAAAGCAGGCTGAAAGGCAAGTGATATTGAGGTCGTAACACCAAAAACATGTTACCCCAGGAAAGGGGCTTCATTCCTGGGTAAACGACATCCAGACCGCCTCCCTGGACCTCCCTGGACCACCCTCCATCTCCCCCCAATATGTGCGCTTAAAGCAGGACGAAAAACAGGTCGTAAACGGGTAATAACATCAAATACGTGTTACCCCAGGAAAGAGGCTTCATTCCTGGGTAAAGGACCGACAGACCACCTCCCTGGACCTCCCTGGACCAGCCTGGACCACCCTGCATCTCCCCCCCAAAATATGGGCTCAAAGCAGGCTGAAAAACAGGTCGTAAAGGGGTAATAACACCAAAAACGTGTTACCCCAGGAAAGGGGCTTCATTCCTGTGTAAACGACCTCCAGACCGCCTCCCTGGACCTCCCTGGACCACCCTGCACCACCCTCCATCTCCCCCCAATATGTGTGCTTAAAGCAGGCTGAAAAACAGGTAATAAGGGGTAATAACACCAAAAACGTGTTACCCCACCAAACAGGCTTCATTCCTGGGTAAAGCACCTCCACAACGCCACCCTGGAACACTCTGCACCCTCCTGCAGCTCATCTCCCACAATATGTGGGCTTAAAGCAGGCTGAAAGGCAAGTGATATTGAGGTCGTAACACCAAAACATGTTACCCCAGGAAAGGGGCTTCATTCCTGGGTAAAGCACCTCCACAACGCCACCCTGGAACACTCTGCACCCTCCTGCAGCTCATCTCCCCCAATATGTGGGCTTAAAGCAGGCTGAAAGGCAAGTGATATTGAGGTCGTAACACCAAAAACATGTTACCCCAGGAAAGGGGCTTCATTCCTGGGTAAAGCACCTCCACAACGCCACCCTGGAACACTCTGCACCCTCCTGCAGCTCATCTCCCCCAATATGTGGGCTTAAAGCAGGCTGAAAGGCAAGTGATATTGAGGTCGTAACACCAAAAACATGTTACCGCAGGAAAGGGGCTTCATTCCTGGGTAAAGCACCTCCACAACGCCACCCTGGAACACTCTGCACCCTCCTGCAGCTCATCTCCCCCAATATGTGGGCTTAAAGCAGGCTGAAAGGCAAGTGATATTGAGGTCGTAACACCAAAAACATGTTACCGCAGGAAAGGGGCTTCATTCCTGGGTAAACGACATCCAGACCGCCTCCCTGGACCTCCCTGGACCACCCTCCATCTCCCCCCAATATGTGCGCTTAAAGCAGGACGAAAAACAGGTCGTAAACGGGTAATAACATCAAATACGTGTTACCCCAGGAAAGAGGCTTCATTCCTGGGTAAAGGACCGACAGACCGCCTCCCTGGACCTCCCTGGACCAGCCTGGACCACCCTGCATCTCCCCCCCAAAATATGGGCTCAAAGCAGGCTGAAAAACAGGTCGTAAAGGGGTAATAACACCAAAAACGTGTTACCCCAGGAAAGGGGCTTCATTCCTGTGTAAACGACCTCCAGACCGCCTCCCTGGACCTCCCTGGACCACCCTGCACCACCCTCCATCTCCCCCCAATATGTGTGCTTAAAGCAGGCTGAAAAACAGGTAATAAGGGGTAATAACACCAAAAACGTGTTACCCCACCAAACAGGCTTCATTCCTGGGTAAAGCACCTCCACAACGCCACCCTGGAACACTCTGCACCCTCCTGCAGCTCATCTCCCCCAATATGTGGGCTTAAAGCAGGCTGAAAGGCAAGTGATATTGAGGTCGTAACACCAAAAACATGTTACCCCAGGAAAGGGGCTTCATTCCTGGGTAAAGCACCTCCACAACGCCACCCTGGAACACTCTGCACCCTCCTGCAGCTCATCTCCCCCAATATGTGGGCTTAAAGCAGGCTGAAAGGCAAGTGATATTGAGGTCGTAACACCAAAAACATGTTACCCCAGGAAAGGGGCTTCATTCCTGGGTAAAGCACCTCCACAACGCCACCCTGGAACACTCTGCACCCTCCTGCAGCTCATCTCCCCCAATATGTGGGCTTAAAGCAGGCTGAAAGGCAAGTGATATTGAGGTCGTAACACCAAAAACATGTTACCCCAGGAAAGGGGCTTCATTCCTGGGTAAAGCACCTCCACAACGCCACCCTGGAACACTCTGCACCCTCCTGCAGCTCATCTCCCCCAATATGTGGGCTTAAAGCAGGCTGAAAGGCAAGTGATATTGAGGTCGTAACACCAAAAACATGTTACCCCAGGAAAGGGGCTTCATTCCTGGGTAAACGACATCCAGACCGCCTCCCTGGACCTCCCTGGACCACCCTCCATCTCCCCCCAATATGTGCGCTTAAAGCAGGACGAAAAACAGGTCGTAAACGGGTAATAACATCAAATACGTGTTACCCCAGGAAAGAGGCTTCATTCCTGGGTAAAGGACCGACAGACCGCCTCCCTGGACCTCCCTGGACCAGCCTGGACCACCCTGCATCTCCCCCCCAAAATATGGGCTCAAAGCAGGCTGAAAAACAGGTCGTAAAGGGGTAATAACACCAAAAACGTGTTACCCCAGGAAAGGGGCTTCATTCCTGGGTAAACGACCTCCAGACCGCCTCCCTGGACCTCCCTGGACCACCCTGCACCACCCTCCATCTCCCCCCAATATGTGTGCTTAAAGCAGGCTGAAAAACAGGTAATAAGGGGTAATAACACCAAAAACGTGTTACCCCACCAAACAGGCTTCATTCCTGGGTAAAGCACCTCCACAACGCCACCCTGGAACACTCTGCACCCTCCTGCAGCTCATCTCCCCCAATATGTGGGCTTAAAGCAGGCTGAAAGGCAAGTGATATTGAGGTCGTAACACCAAAAACATGTTACCCCAGGAAAGGGGCTTCATTCCTGGGTAAAGCACCTCCACAACGCCACCCTGGAACACTCTGCACCCTCCTGCAGCTCATCTCCCCCAATATGTGGGCTTAAAGCAGGCTGAAAGGCAAGTGATATTGAGGTCGTAACACCAAAAACATGTTACCCCAGGAAAGGGGCTTCATTCCTGGGTAAAGCACCTCCACAACGCCACCCTGGAACACTCTGCACCCTCCTGCAGCTCATCTCCCCCAATATGTGGGCTTAAAGCAGGCTGAAAGGCAAGTGATATTGAGGTCGTAACACCAAAAACATGTTACCCCAGGAAAGGGGCTTCATTCCTGGGTAAACGACATCCAGACCGCCTCCCTGGACCTCCCTGGACCACCCTCCATCTCCCCCCAATATGTGGGCTTAAAGCAGGCTGAAAGGCAAGTGATATTGAGGTCGTAACACCAAAAACATGTTACCCCAGGAAAGGGGCTTCATTCCTGGGTAAAGCACCTCCACAACGCCACCCTGGAACACTCTGCACCCTCCTGCAGCTCATCTCCCCCAATATGTGGGCTTAAAGCAGGCTGAAAGGCAAGTGATATTGAGGTCGTAACACCAAAAACATGTTACCCCAGGAAAGGGGCTTCATTCCTGGGTAAAGCACCTCCACAACGCCACCCTGGAACACTCTGCACCCTCCTGCAGCTCATCTCCCCCAATATGTGGGCTTAAAGCAGGCTGAAAGGCAAGTGATATTGAGGTCGTAACACCAAAAACATGTTACCCCAGGAAAGGGGCTTCATTCCTGGGTAAACGACATCCAGACCGCCTCCCTGGACCTCCCTGGACCACCCTCCATCTCCCCCCAATATGTGCGCTTAAAGCAGGACGAAAAACAGGTCGTAAACGGGTAATAACATCAAATACGTGTTACCCCATGAAAGAGGGTTCATTCCTGGGTAAAGGACCCACAGACCGCCTCCCTGGACCTCCCTGGACCAGCCTGGACCACCCTGCATCTCCCCCCCAAAATATGGGCTCAAAGCAGGCTGAAAAACAGGTCGTAAAGGGGTAATAACACCAAAAACGTGTTACCCCAGGAAAGGGGCTTCATTCCTGGGTAAAAGACCTCCAGACCGCCTCCCTGGACCTCCCTGGACCACCCTGCACCACCCTCCATCTCCCCCCAATATGTGTGCTTAAAGCAGGCTGAAAAACAGGTAATAAGGGGTAATAACACCAAAAACGTGTTACCCCACCAAACAGGCTTCATTCCTGGGTAAAGCACCTCCACAACGCCACCCTGGAACACTCTGCACCCTCCTGCAGCTCATCTCCCCCAATATGTGGGCTGAAAGCAGGCTGAAAGGCAAGTGATATTGAGGTCGTAACACCAAAAACATGTTACCCCAGGAAAGGGGCTTCATTCCTGGGTAAAGCACCTCCACAACGCCACCCTGGAACACTCTGCACCCTCCTGCAGCTCATCTCCCCCAATATGTGGGCTTAAAGCAGGCTGAAAGGCAAGTGATATTGAGGTCGTAACACCAAAAACATGTTACCGCAGGAAAGGGGCTTCATTCCTGGGTAAAGCACCTCCACAACGCCACCCTGGAACACTCTGCACCCTCCTGCAGCTCATCTCCCCCAATATGTGGGCTTAAAGCAGGCTGAAAGGCAAGTGATATTGAGGTCGTAACACCAAAAACATGTTACCCCAGGAAAGGGGCTTCATTCCTGGGTAAAGCACCTCCACAACGCCACCCTGGAACACTCTGCACCCTCCTGCAGCTCATCTCCCCCAATATGTGGGCTTAAAGCAGGCTGAAAGGCAAGTGATATTGAGGTCGTAACACCAAAAACATGTTACCCCAGGAAAGGGGCTTCATTCCTGGGTAAAGCACCTCCACAACGCCACCCTGGAACACTCTGCACCCTCCTGCAGCTCATCTCCCCCAATATGTGGGCTTAAAGCAGGCTGAAAGGCAAGTGATATTGAGGTCGTAACACCAAAAACATGTTACCGCAGGAAAGGGGCTTCATTCCTGGGTAAAGCACCTCCACAACGCCACCCTGGAACACTCTGCACCCTCCTGCAGCTCATCTCCCCCAATATGTGGGCTTAAAGCAGGCTGAAAGGCAAGTGATATTGAGGTCGTAACACCAAAAACATGTTACCCCAGGAAAGGGGCTTCATTCCTGGGTAAAGCACCTCCACAACGCCACCCTGGAACACTCTGCACCCTCCTGCAGCTCATCTCCCCCAATATGTGGGCTTAAAGCAGGCTGAAAGGCAAGTGATATTGAGGTCGTAACACCAAAAACATGTTACCCCAGGAAAGGGGCTTCATTCCTGGGTAAACGACATCCAGACCGCCTCCCTGGACCTCCCTGGACCACCCTCCATCTCCCCCCAATATGTGCGCTTAAAGCAGGACGAAAAACAGGTCGTAAATGGGTAATAACATCAAATACGTGTTACCCCAGGAAAGAGGCTTCATTCCTGGGTAAAGGACCGACAGACCGCCTCCCTGGACCTCCCTGGACCAGCCTGGACCACCCTGCATCTCCCCCCCAAAATATGGGCTCAAAGCAGGCTGAAAAACAGGTCGTAAAGGGGTAATAACACCAAAAACGTGTTACCCCAGGAAAGGGGCTTCATTCCTGTGTAAACGACCTCCAGACCGCCTCCCTGGACCTCCCTGGACCACCCTGCACCACCCTCCATCTCCCCCCAATATGTGTGCTTAAAGCAGGCTGAAAAACAGGTAATAAGGGGTAATAACACCAAAAACGTGTTACCCCACCAAACAGGCTTCATTCCTGGGTAAAGCACCTCCACAACGCCACCCTGGAACACTCTGCACCCTCCTGCAGCTCATCTCCCCCAATATGTGGGCTTAAAGCAGGCTGAAAGGCAAGTGATATTGAGGTCGTAACACCAAAAACATGTTACCCCAGGAAAGGGGCTTCATTCCTGGGTAAAGCACCTCCACAACGCCACCCTGGAACACTCTGCACCCTCCTGCAGCTCATCTCCCCCAATATGTGGGCTTAAAGCAGGCTGAAAGGCAAGTGATATTGAGGTCGTAACACCAAAAACATGTTACCCCAGGAAAGGGGCTTCATTCCTGGGTAAACGACATCCAGACCGCCTCCCTGGACCTCCCTGGACCACCCTCCATCTCCCCCCAATATGTGCGCTTAAAGCAGGACGAAAAACAGGTCGTAAACGGGTAATAACATCAAATACGTGTTACCCCAGGAAAGAGGCTTCATTCCTGGGTAAAGGACCGACAGACCGCCTCCCTGGACCTCCCTGGACCAGCCTGGACCACCCTGCATCTCCCCCCCAAAATATGGGCTCAAAGCAGGCTGAAAAACAGGTCGTAAAGGGGTAATAACACCAAAAACGTGTTACCCCAGGAAAGGGGCTTCATTCCTGTGTAAACGACCTCCAGACCGCCTCCCTGGACCTCCCTGGACCACCCTGCACCACCCTCCATCTCCCCCCAATATGTGTGCTTAAAGCAGGCTGAAAAACAGGTAATAAGGGGTAATAACACCAAAAACGTGTTACCCCACCAAACAGGCTTCATTCCTGGGTAAAGCACCTCCACAACGCCACCCTGGAACACTCTGCACCCTCCTGCAGCTCATCTCCCCCAATATGTGGGCTTAAAGCAGGCTGAAAGGCAAGTGATATTGAGGTCGTAACACCAAAAACATGTTACCCCAGGAAAGGGGCTTCATTCCTGGGTAAAGCACCTCCACAACGCCACCCTGGAACACTCTGCACCCTCCTGCAGCTCATCTCCCCCAATATGTGGGCTTAAAGCAGGCTGAAAGGCAAGTGATATTGAGGTCGTAACACCAAAAACATGTTACCCCAGGAAAGGGGCTTCATTCCTGGGTAAAGCACCTCCACAACGCCACCCTGGAACACTCTGCACCCTCCTGCAGCTCATCTCCCCCAATATGTGGGCTTAAAGCAGGCTGAAAGGCAAGTGATATTGAGGTCGTAACACCAAAAACATGTTACCGCAGGAAAGGGGCTTCATTCCTGGGTAAAGCACCTCCACAACGCCACCCTGGAACACTCTGCACCCTCCTGCAGCTCATCTCCCCCAATATGTGGGCTTAAAGCAGGCTGAAAGGCAAGTGATATTGAGGTCGTAACACCAAAAACATGTTACCCCAGGAAAGGGGCTTCATTCCTGGGTAAACGACATCCAGACCGCCTCCCTGGACCTCCCTGGACCACCCTCCATCTCCCCCCAATATGTGCGCTTAAAGCAGGACGAAAAACAGGTCGTAAACGGGTAATAACATCAAATACGTGTTACCCCAGGAAAGAGGCTTCATTCCTGGGTAAAGGACCGACAGACCGCCTCCCTGGACCTCCCTGGACCAGCCTGGACCACCCTGCATCTCCCCCCCAAAATATGGGCTCAAAGCAGGCTGAAAAACAGGTCGTAAAGGGGTAATAACACCAAAAACGTGTTACCCCAGGAAAGGGGCTTCATTCCTGTGTAAACGACCTCCAGACCGCCTCCCTGGACCTCCCTGGACCACCCTGCACCACCCTCCATCTCCCCCCAATATGTGTGCTTAAAGCAGGCTGAAAAACAGGTAATAAGGGGTAATAACACCAAAAACGTGTTACCCCACCAAACAGGCTTCATTCCTGGGTAAAGCACCTCCACAACGCCACCCTGGAACACTCTGCACCCTCCTGCAGCTCATCTCCCCCAATATGTGGGCTTAAAGCAGGCTGAAAGGCAAGTGATATTGAGGTCGTAACACCAAAAACATGTTACCCCAGGAAAGGGGCTTCATTCCTGGGTAAAGCACCTCCACAACGCCACCCTGGAACACTCTGCACCCTCCTGCAGCTCATCTCCCCCAATATGTGGGCTTAAAGCAGGCTGAAAGGCAAGTGATATTGAGGTCGTAACACCAAAAACATGTTACCCCAGGAAAGGGGCTTCATTCCTGGGTAAAGCACCTCCACAACGCCACCCTGGAACACTCTGCACCCTCCTGCAGCTCATCTCCCCCAATATGTGGGCTTAAAGCAGGCTGAAAGGCAAGTGATATTGAGGTCGTAACACCAAAAACATGTTACCCCAGGAAAGGGGCTTCATTCCTGGGTAAACGACATCCAGACCGCCTCCCTGGACCTCCCTGGACCACCCTCCATCTCCCCCCAATATGTGCGCTTAAAGCAGGACGAAAAACAGGTCGTAAACGGGTAATAACATCAAATACGTGTTACCCCAGGAAAGAGGCTTCATTCCTGGGTAAAGGACCGACAGACCACCTCCCTGGACCTCCCTGGACCAGCCTGGACCACCCTGCATCTCCCCCCCAAAATATGGGCTCAAAGCAGGCTGAAAAACAGGTCGTAAAGGGGTAATAACACCAAAAACGTGTTACCCCAGGAAAGGGGCTTCATTCCTGTGTAAACGACCTCCAGACCGCCTCCCTGGACCTCCCTGGACCACCCTGCACCACCCTCCATCTCCCCCCAATATGTGTGCTTAAAGCAGGCTGAAAAACAGGTAATAAGGGGTAATAACACCAAAAACGTGTTACCCCACCAAACAGGCTTCATTCCTGGGTAAAGCACCTCCACAACGCCACCCTGGAACACTCTGCACCCTCCTGCAGCTCATCTCCCACAATATGTGGGCTTAAAGCAGGCTGAAAGGCAAGTGATATTGAGGTCGTAACACCAAAACATGTTACCCCAGGAAAGGGGCTTCATTCCTGGGTAAAGCACCTCCACAACGCCACCCTGGAACACTCTGCACCCTCCTGCAGCTCATCTCCCCCAATATGTGGGCTTAAAGCAGGCTGAAAGGCAAGTGATATTGAGGTCGTAACACCAAAAACATGTTACCCCAGGAAAGGGGCTTCATTCCTGGGTAAAGCACCTCCACAACGCCACCCTGGAACACTCTGCACCCTCCTGCAGCTCATCTCCCCCAATATGTGGGCTTAAAGCAGGCTGAAAGGCAAGTGATATTGAGGTCGTAACACCAAAAACATGTTACCGCAGGAAAGGGGCTTCATTCCTGGGTAAAGCACCTCCACAACGCCACCCTGGAACACTCTGCACCCTCCTGCAGCTCATCTCCCCCAATATGTGGGCTTAAAGCAGGCTGAAAGGCAAGTGATATTGAGGTCGTAACACCAAAAACATGTTACCGCAGGAAAGGGGCTTCATTCCTGGGTAAACGACATCCAGACCGCCTCCCTGGACCTCCCTGGACCACCCTCCATCTCCCCCCAATATGTGCGCTTAAAGCAGGACGAAAAACAGGTCGTAAACGGGTAATAACATCAAATACGTGTTACCCCAGGAAAGAGGCTTCATTCCTGGGTAAAGGACCGACAGACCGCCTCCCTGGACCTCCCTGGACCAGCCTGGACCACCCTGCATCTCCCCCCCAAAATATGGGCTCAAAGCAGGCTGAAAAACAGGTCGTAAAGGGGTAATAACACCAAAAACGTGTTACCCCAGGAAAGGGGCTTCATTCCTGTGTAAACGACCTCCAGACCGCCTCCCTGGACCTCCCTGGACCACCCTGCACCACCCTCCATCTCCCCCCAATATGTGTGCTTAAAGCAGGCTGAAAAACAGGTAATAAGGGGTAATAACACCAAAAACGTGTTACCCCACCAAACAGGCTTCATTCCTGGGTAAAGCACCTCCACAACGCCACCCTGGAACACTCTGCACCCTCCTGCAGCTCATCTCCCCCAATATGTGGGCTTAAAGCAGGCTGAAAGGCAAGTGATATTGAGGTCGTAACACCAAAAACATGTTACCCCAGGAAAGGGGCTTCATTCCTGGGTAAAGCACCTCCACAACGCCACCCTGGAACACTCTGCACCCTCCTGCAGCTCATCTCCCCCAATATGTGGGCTTAAAGCAGGCTGAAAGGCAAGTGATATTGAGGTCGTAACACCAAAAACATGTTACCCCAGGAAAGGGGCTTCATTCCTGGGTAAAGCACCTCCACAACGCCACCCTGGAACACTCTGCACCCTCCTGCAGCTCATCTCCCCCAATATGTGGGCTTAAAGCAGGCTGAAAGGCAAGTGATATTGAGGTCGTAACACCAAAAACATGTTACCCCAGGAAAGGGGCTTCATTCCTGGGTAAAGCACCTCCACAACGCCACCCTGGAACACTCTGCACCCTCCTGCAGCTCATCTCCCCCAATATGTGGGCTTAAAGCAGGCTGAAAGGCAAGTGATATTGAGGTCGTAACACCAAAAACATGTTACCCCAGGAAAGGGGCTTCATTCCTGGGTAAACGACATCCAGACCGCCTCCCTGGACCTCCCTGGACCACCCTCCATCTCCCCCCAATATGTGCGCTTAAAGCAGGACGAAAAACAGGTCGTAAACGGGTAATAACATCAAATACGTGTTACCCCAGGAAAGAGGCTTCATTCCTGGGTAAAGGACCGACAGACCGCCTCCCTGGACCTCCCTGGACCAGCCTGGACCACCCTGCATCTCCCCCCCAAAATATGGGCTCAAAGCAGGCTGAAAAACAGGTCGTAAAGGGGTAATAACACCAAAAACGTGTTACCCCAGGAAAGGGGCTTCATTCCTGGGTAAACGACCTCCAGACCGCCTCCCTGGACCTCCCTGGACCACCCTGCACCACCCTCCATCTCCCCCCAATATGTGTGCTTAAAGCAGGCTGAAAAACAGGTAATAAGGGGTAATAACACCAAAAACGTGTTACCCCACCAAACAGGCTTCATTCCTGGGTAAAGCACCTCCACAACGCCACCCTGGAACACTCTGCACCCTCCTGCAGCTCATCTCCCCCAATATGTGGGCTTAAAGCAGGCTGAAAGGCAAGTGATATTGAGGTCGTAACACCAAAAACATGTTACCCCAGGAAAGGGGCTTCATTCCTGGGTAAAGCACCTCCACAACGCCACCCTGGAACACTCTGCACCCTCCTGCAGCTCATCTCCCCCAATATGTGGGCTTAAAGCAGGCTGAAAGGCAAGTGATATTGAGGTCGTAACACCAAAAACATGTTACCCCAGGAAAGGGGCTTCATTCCTGGGTAAAGCACCTCCACAACGCCACCCTGGAACACTCTGCACCCTCCTGCAGCTCATCTCCCCCAATATGTGGGCTTAAAGCAGGCTGAAAGGCAAGTGATATTGAGGTCGTAACACCAAAAACATGTTACCCCAGGAAAGGGGCTTCATTCCTGGGTAAACGACATCCAGACCGCCTCCCTGGACCTCCCTGGACCACCCTCCATCTCCCCCCAATATGTGGGCTTAAAGCAGGCTGAAAGGCAAGTGATATTGAGGTCGTAACACCAAAAACATGTTACCCCAGGAAAGGGGCTTCATTCCTGGGTAAAGCACCTCCACAACGCCACCCTGGAACACTCTGCACCCTCCTGCAGCTCATCTCCCCCAATATGTGGGCTTAAAGCAGGCTGAAAGGCAAGTGATATTGAGGTCGTAACACCAAAAACATGTTACCCCAGGAAAGGGGCTTCATTCCTGGGTAAAGCACCTCCACAACGCCACCCTGGAACACTCTGCACCCTCCTGCAGCTCATCTCCCCCAATATGTGGGCTTAAAGCAGGCTGAAAGGCAAGTGATATTGAGGTCGTAACACCAAAAACATGTTACCCCAGGAAAGGGGCTTCATTCCTGGGTAAACGACATCCAGACCGCCTCCCTGGACCTCCCTGGACCACCCTCCATCTCCCCCCAATATGTGCGCTTAAAGCAGGACGAAAAACAGGTCGTAAACGGGTAATAACATCAAATACGTGTTACCCCATGAAAGAGGGTTCATTCCTGGGTAAAGGACCCACAGACCGCCTCCCTGGACCTCCCTGGACCAGCCTGGACCACCCTGCATCTCCCCCCCAAAATATGGGCTCAAAGCAGGCTGAAAAACAGGTCGTAAAGGGGTAATAACACCAAAAACGTGTTACCCCAGGAAAGGGGCTTCATTCCTGGGTAAAAGACCTCCAGACCGCCTCCCTGGACCTCCCTGGACCACCCTGCACCACCCTCCATCTCCCCCCAATATGTGTGCTTAAAGCAGGCTGAAAAACAGGTAATAAGGGGTAATAACACCAAAAACGTGTTACCCCACCAAACAGGCTTCATTCCTGGGTAAAGCACCTCCACAACGCCACCCTGGAACACTCTGCACCCTCCTGCAGCTCATCTCCCCCAATATGTGGGCTGAAAGCAGGCTGAAAGGCAAGTGATATTGAGGTCGTAACACCAAAAACATGTTACCCCAGGAAAGGGGCTTCATTCCTGGGTAAAGCACCTCCACAACGCCACCCTGGAACACTCTGCACCCTCCTGCAGCTCATCTCCCCCAATATGTGGGCTTAAAGCAGGCTGAAAGGCAAGTGATATTGAGGTCGTAACACCAAAAACATGTTACCGCAGGAAAGGGGCTTCATTCCTGGGTAAAGCACCTCCACAACGCCACCCTGGAACACTCTGCACCCTCCTGCAGCTCATCTCCCCCAATATGTGGGCTTAAAGCAGGCTGAAAGGCAAGTGATATTGAGGTCGTAACACCAAAAACATGTTACCCCAGGAAAGGGGCTTCATTCCTGGGTAAAGCACCTCCACAACGCCACCCTGGAACACTCTGCACCCTCCTGCAGCTCATCTCCCCCAATATGTGGGCTTAAAGCAGGCTGAAAGGCAAGTGATATTGAGGTCGTAACACCAAAAACATGTTACCCCAGGAAAGGGGCTTCATTCCTGGGTAAAGCACCTCCACAACGCCACCCTGGAACACTCTGCACCCTCCTGCAGCTCATCTCCCCCAATATGTGGGCTTAAAGCAGGCTGAAAGGCAAGTGATATTGAGGTCGTAACACCAAAAACATGTTACCCCAGGAAAGGGGCTTCATTCCTGGGTAAACGACATCCAGACCGCCTCCCTGGACCTCCCTGGACCACCCTCCATCTCCCCCCAATATGTGCGCTTAAAGCAGGACGAAAAACAGGTCGTAAACGGGTAATAACATCAAATACGTGTTACCCCAGGAAAGAGGCTTCATTCCTGGGTAAAGGACCGACAGACCGCCTCCCTGGACCTCCCTGGACCAGCCTGGACCACCCTGCATCTCCCCCCCAAAATATGGGCTCAAAGCAGGCTGAAAAACAGGTCGTAAAGGGGTAATAACACCAAAAACGTGTTACCCCAGGAAAGGGGCTTCATTCCTGGGTAAACGACCTCCAGACCGCCTCCCTGGACCTCCCTGGACCACCCTGCACCACCCTCCATCTCCCCCCAATATGTGTGCTTAAAGCAGGCTGAAAAACAGGTAATAAGGGGTAATAACACCAAAAACGTGTTACCCCACCAAACAGGCTTCATTCCTGGGTAAAGCACCTCCACAACGCCACCCTGGAACACTCTGCACCCTCCTGCAGCTCATCTCCCCCAATATGTGGGCTTAAAGCAGGCTGAAAGGCAAGTGATATTGAGGTCGTAACACCAAAAACATGTTACCCCAGGAAAGGGGCTTCATTCCTGGGTAAAGCACCTCCACAACGCCACCCTGGAACACTCTGCACCCTCCTGCAGCTCATCTCCCCCAATATGTGGGCTTAAAGCAGGCTGAAAGGCAAGTGATATTGAGGTCGTAACACCAAAAACATGTTACCCCAGGAAAGGGGCTTCATTCCTGGGTAAAGCACCTCCACAACGCCACCCTGGAACACTCTGCACCCTCCTGCAGCTCATCTCCCCCAATATGTGGGCTTAAAGCAGGCTGAAAGGCAAGTGATATTGAGGTCGTAACACCAAAAACATGTTACCCCAGGAAAGGGGCTTCATTCCTGGGTAAAGCACCTCCACAACGCCACCCTGGAACACTCTGCACCCTCCTGCAGCTCATCTCCCCCAATATGTGGGCTTAAAGCAGGCTGAAAGGCAAGTGATATTGAGGTCGTAACACCAAAAACATGTTACCCCAGGAAAGGGGCTTCATTCCTGGGTAAAGCACCTCCACAACGCCACCCTGGAACACTCTGCACCCTCCTGCAGCTCATCTCCCCCAATATGTGGGCTTAAAGCAGGCTGAAAGGCAAGTGATATTGAGGTCGTAACACCAAAAACATGTTACCCCAGGAAAGGGGCTTCATTCCTGGGTAAACGACATCCAGACCGCCTCCCTGGACCTCCCTGGACCACCCTCCATCTCCCCCCAATATGTGCGCTTAAAGCAGGACGAAAAACAGGTCGTAAACGGGTAATAACATCAAATACGTGTTACCCCAGGAAAGAGGCTTCATTCCTGGGTAAAGGACCGACAGACCGCCTCCCTGGACCTCCCTGGACCAGCCTGGACCACCCTGCATCTCCCCCCCAAAATATGGGCTCAAAGCAGGCTGAAAAACAGGTCGTAAAGGGGTAATAACACCAAAAACGTGTTACCCCAGGAAAGGGGCTTCATTCCTGGGTAAACGACCTCCAGACCGCCTCCCTGGACCTCCCTGGACCACCCTGCACCACCCTCCATCTCCCCCCAATATGTGTGCTTAAAGCAGGCTGAAAAACAGGTAATAAGGGGTAATAACACCAAAAACGTGTTACCCCACCAAACAGGCTTCATTCCTGGGTAAAGCACCTCCACAACGCCACCCTGGAACACTCTGCACCCTCCTGCAGCTCATCTCCCCCAATATGTGGGCTTAAAGCAGGCTGAAAGGCAAGTGATATTGAGGTCGTAACACCAAAAACATGTTACCCCAGGAAAGGGGCTTCATTCCTGGGTAAAGCACCTCCACAACGCCACCCTGGAACACTCTGCACCCTCCTGCAGCTCATCTCCCCCAATATGTGGGCTTAAAGCAGGCTGAAAGGCAAGTGATATTGAGGTCGTAACACCAAAAACATGTTACCCCAGGAAAGGGGCTTCATTCCTGGGTAAAGCACCTCCACAACGCCACCCTGGAACACTCTGCACCCTCCTGCAGCTCATCTCCCCCAATATGTGGGCTTAAAGCAGGCTGAAAGGCAAGTGATATTGAGGTCGTAACACCAAAAACATGTTACCCCAGGAAAGGGGCTTCATTCCTGGGTAAAGCACCTCCACAACGCCACCCTGGAACACTCTGCACCCTCCTGCAGCTCATCTCCCCCAATATGTGGGCTTAAAGCAGGCTGAAAGGCAAGTGATATTGAGGTCGTAACACCAAAAACATGTTACCCCAGGAAAGGGGCTTCATTCCTGGGTAAAGCACCTCCACAACGCCACCCTGGAACACTCTGCACCCTCCTGCAGCTCATCTCCCCCAATATGTGGGCTTAAAGCAGGCTGAAAGGCAAGTGATATTGAGGTCGTAACACCAAAAACATGTTACCCCAGGAAAGGGGCTTCATTCCTGGGTAAAGCACCTCCACAACGCCACCCTGGAACACTCTGCACCCTCCTGCAGCTCATCTCCCCCAATATGTGGGCTTAAAGCAGGCTGAAAGGCAAGTGATATTGAGGTCGTAACACCAAAAACATGTTACCCCAGGAAAGGGGCTTCATTCCTGGGTAAAGCACCTCCACAACGCCACCCTGGAACACTCTGCACCCTCCTGCAGCTCATCTCCCCCAATATGTGGGCTTAAAGCAGGCTGAAAGGCAAGTGATATTGAGGTCGTAACACCAAAAACATGTTACCCCAGGAAAGGGGCTTCATTCCTGGGTAAACGACATCCAGACCGCCTCCCTGGACCTCCCTGGACCACCCTCCATCTCCCCCCAATATGTGCGCTTAAAGCAGGACGAAAAACAGGTCGTAAATGGGTAATAACATCAAATACGTGTTACCCCAGGAAAGAGGCTTCATTCCTGGGTAAAGGACCGACAGACCGCCTCCCTGGACCTCCCTGGACCAGCCTGGACCACCCTGCATCTCCCCCCCAAAATATGGGCTCAAAGCAGGCTGAAAAACAGGTCGTAAAGGGGTAATAACACCAAAAACGTGTTACCCCAGGAAAGGGGCTTCATTCCTGTGTAAACGACCTCCAGACCGCCTCCCTGGACCTCCCTGGACCACCCTGCACCACCCTCCATCTCCCCCCAATATGTGTGCTTAAAGCAGGCTGAAAAACAGGTAATAAGGGGTAATAACACCAAAAACGTGTTACCCCACCAAACAGGCTTCATTCCTGGGTAAAGCACCTCCACAACGCCACCCTGGAACACTCTGCACCCTCCTGCAGCTCATCTCCCCCAATATGTGGGCTTAAAGCAGGCTGAAAGGCAAGTGATATTGAGGTCGTAACACCAAAAACATGTTACCGCAGGAAAGGGGCTTCATTCCTGGGTAAAGCACCTCCACAACGCCACCCTGGAACACTCTGCACCCTCCTGCAGCTCATCTCCCCCAATATGTGGGCTTAAAGCAGGCTGAAAGGCAAGTGATATTGAGGTCGTAACACCAAAAACATGTTACCCCAGGAAAGGGGCTTCATTCCTGGGTAAACGACATCCAGACCGCCTCCCTGGACCTCCCTGGACCACCCTCCATCTCCCCCCAATATGTGCGCTTAAAGCAGGACGAAAAACAGGTCGTAAACGGGTAATAACATCAAATACGTGTTACCCCAGGAAAGAGGCTTCATTCCTGGGTAAAGGACCGACAGACCGCCTCCCTGGACCTCCCTGGACCAGCCTGGACCACCCTGCATCTCCCCCCCAAAATATGGGCTCAAAGCAGGCTGAAAAACAGGTCGTAAAGGGGTAATAACACCAAAAACGTGTTACCCCAGGAAAGGGGCTTCATTCCTGGGTAAACGACCTCCAGACCGCCTCCCTGGACCTCCCTGGACCACCCTGCACCACCCTCCATCTCCCCCCAATATGTGTGCTTAAAGCAGGCTGAAAAACAGGTAATAAGGGGTAATAACACCAAAAACGTGTTACCCCACCAAACAGGCTTCATTCCTGGGTAAAGCACCTCCACAACGCCACCCTGGAACACTCTGCACCCTCCTGCAGCTCATCTCCCCCAATATGTGGGCTTAAAGCAGGCTGAAAGGCAAGTGATATTGAGGTCGTAACACCAAAAACATGTTACCCCAGGAAAGGGGCTTCATTCCTGGGTAAAGCACCTCCACAACGCCACCCTGGAACACTCTGCACCCTCCTGCAGCTCATCTCCCCCAATATGTGGGCTTAAAGCAGGCTGAAAGGCAAGTGATATTGAGGTCGTAACACCAAAAACATGTTACCCCAGGAAAGGGGCTTCATTCCTGGGTAAAGCACCTCCACAACGCCACCCTGGAACACTCTGCACCCTCCTGCAGCTCATCTCCCCCAATATGTGGGCTTAAAGCAGGCTGAAAGGCAAGTGATATTGAGGTCGTAACACCAAAAACATGTTACCCCAGGAAAGGGGCTTCATTCCTGGGTAAACGACATCCAGACCGCCTCCCTGGACCTCCCTGGACCACCCTCCATCTCCCCCCAATATGTGGGCTTAAAGCAGGCTGAAAGGCAAGTGATATTGAGGTCGTAACACCAAAAACATGTTACCCCAGGAAAGGGGCTTCATTCCTGGGTAAAGCACCTCCACAACGCCACCCTGGAACACTCTGCACCCTCCTGCAGCTCATCTCCCCCAATATGTGGGCTTAAAGCAGGCTGAAAGGCAAGTGATATTGAGGTCGTAACACCAAAAACATGTTACCCCAGGAAAGGGGCTTCATTCCTGGGTAAAGCACCTCCACAACGCCACCCTGGAACACTCTGCACCCTCCTGCAGCTCATCTCCCCCAATATGTGGGCTTAAAGCAGGCTGAAAGGCAAGTGATATTGAGGTCGTAACACCAAAAACATGTTACCCCAGGAAAGGGGCTTCATTCCTGGGTAAACGACATCCAGACCGCCTCCCTGGACCTCCCTGGACCACCCTCCATCTCCCCCCAATATGTGCGCTTAAAGCAGGACGAAAAACAGGTCGTAAACGGGTAATAACATCAAATACGTGTTACCCCATGAAAGAGGGTTCATTCCTGGGTAAAGGACCCACAGACCGCCTCCCTGGACCTCCCTGGACCAGCCTGGACCACCCTGCATCTCCCCCCCAAAATATGGGCTCAAAGCAGGCTGAAAAACAGGTCGTAAAGGGGTAATAACACCAAAAACGTGTTACCCCAGGAAAGGGGCTTCATTCCTGGGTAAAAGACCTCCAGACCGCCTCCCTGGACCTCCCTGGACCACCCTGCACCACCCTCCATCTCCCCCCAATATGTGTGCTTAAAGCAGGCTGAAAAACAGGTAATAAGGGGTAATAACACCAAAAACGTGTTACCCCACCAAACAGGCTTCATTCCTGGGTAAAGCACCTCCACAACGCCACCCTGGAACACTCTGCACCCTCCTGCAGCTCATCTCCCCCAATATGTGGGCTGAAAGCAGGCTGAAAGGCAAGTGATATTGAGGTCGTAACACCAAAAACATGTTACCCCAGGAAAGGGGCTTCATTCCTGGGTAAAGCACCTCCACAACGCCACCCTGGAACACTCTGCACCCTCCTGCAGCTCATCTCCCCCAATATGTGGGCTTAAAGCAGGCTGAAAGGCAAGTGATATTGAGGTCGTAACACCAAAAACATGTTACCGCAGGAAAGGGGCTTCATTCCTGGGTAAAGCACCTCCACAACGCCACCCTGGAACACTCTGCACCCTCCTGCAGCTCATCTCCCCCAATATGTGGGCTTAAAGCAGGCTGAAAGGCAAGTGATATTGAGGTCGTAACACCAAAAACATGTTACCCCAGGAAAGGGGCTTCATTCCTGGGTAAAGCACCTCCACAACGCCACCCTGGAACACTCTGCACCCTCCTGCAGCTCATCTCCCCCAATATGTGGGCTTAAAGCAGGCTGAAAGGCAAGTGATATTGAGGTCGTAACACCAAAAACATGTTACCCCAGGAAAGGGGCTTCATTCCTGGGTAAAGCACCTCCACAACGCCACCCTGGAACACTCTGCACCCTCCTGCAGCTCATCTCCCCCAATATGTGGGCTTAAAGCAGGCTGAAAGGCAAGTGATATTGAGGTCGTAACACCAAAAACATGTTACCCCAGGAAAGGGGCTTCATTCCTGGGTAAACGACATCCAGACCGCCTCCCTGGACCTCCCTGGACCACCCTCCATCTCCCCCCAATATGTGCGCTTAAAGCAGGACGAAAAACAGGTCGTAAACGGGTAATAACATCAAATACGTGTTACCCCAGGAAAGAGGCTTCATTCCTGGGTAAAGGACCGACAGACCGCCTCCCTGGACCTCCCTGGACCAGCCTGGACCACCCTGCATCTCCCCCCCAAAATATGGGCTCAAAGCAGGCTGAAAAACAGGTCGTAAAGGGGTAATAACACCAAAAACGTGTTACCCCAGGAAAGGGGCTTCATTCCTGGGTAAACGACCTCCAGACCGCCTCCCTGGACCTCCCTGGACCACCCTGCACCACCCTCCATCTCCCCCCAATATGTGTGCTTAAAGCAGGCTGAAAAACAGGTAATAAGGGGTAATAACACCAAAAACGTGTTACCCCACCAAACAGGCTTCATTCCTGGGTAAAGCACCTCCACAACGCCACCCTGGAACACTCTGCACCCTCCTGCAGCTCATCTCCCCCAATATGTGGGCTTAAAGCAGGCTGAAAGGCAAGTGATATTGAGGTCGTAACACCAAAACATGTTACCCCAGGAAAGGGGCTTCATTCCTGGGTAAAGCACCTCCACAACGCCACCCTGGAACACTCTGCACCCTCCTGCAGCTCATCTCCCCCAATATGTGGGCTTAAAGCAGGCTGAAAGGCAAGTGATATTGAGGTCGTAACACCAAAAACATGTTACCCCAGGAAAGGGGCTTCATTCCTGGGTAAAGCACCTCCACAACGCCACCCTGGAACACTCTGCACCCTCCTGCAGCTCATCTCCCCCAATATGTGGGCTTAAAGCAGGCTGAAAGGCAAGTGATATTGAGGTCGTAACACCAAAAACATGTTACCCCAGGAAAGGGGCTTCATTCCTGGGTAAAGCACCTCCACAACGCCACCCTGGAACACTCTGCACCCTCCTGCAGCTCATCTCCCCCAATATGTGGGCTTAAAGCAGGCTGAAAGGCAAGTGATATTGAGGTCGTAACACCAAAAACATGTTACCCCAGGAAAGGGGCTTCATTCCTGGGTAAAGCACCTCCACAACGCCACCCTGGAACACTCTGCACCCTCCTGCAGCTCATCTCCCCCAATATGTGGGCTTAAAGCAGGCTGAAAGGCAAGTGATATTGAGGTCGTAACACCAAAAACATGTTACCCCAGGAAAGGGGCTTCATTCCTGGGTAAAGCACCTCCACAACGCCACCCTGGAACACTCTGCACCCTCCTGCAGCTCATCTCCCCCAATATGTGGGCTTAAAGCAGGCTGAAAGGCAAGTGATATTGAGGTCGTAACACCAAAAACATGTTACCCCAGGAAAGGGGCTTCATTCCTGGGTAAAGCACCTCCACAACGCCACCCTGGAACACTCTGCACCCTCCTGCAGCTCATCTCCCCCAATATGTGGGCTTAAAGCAGGCTGAAAGGCAAGTGATATTGAGGTCGTAACACCAAAAACATGTTACCCCAGGAAAGGGGCTTCATTCCTGGGTAAAGCACCTCCACAACGCCACCCTGGAACACTCTGCACCCTCCTGCAGCTCATCTCCCCCAATATGTGGGCTTAAAGCAGGCTGAAAGGCAAGTGATATTGAGGTCGTAACACCAAAAACATGTTACCCCAGGAAAGGGGCTTCATTCCTGGGTAAACGACATCCAGACCGCCTCCCTGGACCTCCCTGGACCACCCTCCATCTCCCCCCAATATGTGCGCTTAAAGCAGGACGAAAAACAGGTCGTAAACGGGTAATAACATCAAATACGTGTTACCCCAGGAAAGAGGCTTCATTCCTGGGTAAAGGACCGACAGACCGCCTCCCTGGACCTCCCTGGACCAGCCTGGACCACCCTGCATCTCCCCCCCAAAATATGGGCTCAAAGCAGGCTGAAAAACAGGTCGTAAAGGGGTAATAACACCAAAAACGTGTTACCCCAGGAAAGGGGCTTCATTCCTGTGTAAACGACCTCCAGACCGCCTCCCTGGACCTCCCTGGACCACCCTGCACCACCCTCCATCTCCCCCCAATATGTGTGCTTAAAGCAGGCTGAAAAACAGGTAATAAGGGGTAATAACACCAAAAACGTGTTACCCCACCAAACAGGCTTCATTCCTGGGTAAAGCACCTCCACAACGCCACCCTGGAACACTCTGCACCCTCCTGCAGCTCATCTCCCCCAATATGTGGGCTTAAAGCAGGCTGAAAGGCAAGTGATATTGAGGTCGTAACACCAAAAACATGTTACCCCAGGAAAGGGGCTTCATTCCTGGGTAAAGCACCTCCACAACGCCACCCTGGAACACTCTGCACCCTCCTGCAGCTCATCTCCCCCAATATGTGGGCTTAAAGCAGGCTGAAAGGCAAGTGATATTGAGGTCGTAACACCAAAAACATGTTACCCCAGGAAAGGGGCTTCATTCCTGGGTAAAGCACCTCCACAACGCCACCCTGGAACACTCTGCACCCTCCTGCAGCTCATCTCCCCCAATATGTGGGCTTAAAGCAGGCTGAAAGGCAAGTGATATTGAGGTCGTAACACCAAAAACATGTTACCCCAGGAAAGGGGCTTCATTCCTGGGTAAAGCACCTCCACAACGCCACCCTGGAACACTCTGCACCCTCCTGCAGCTCATCTCCCCCAATATGTGGGCTTAAAGCAGGCTGAAAGGCAAGTGATATTGAGGTCGTAACACCAAAAACATGTTACCGCAGGAAAGGGGCTTCATTCCTGGGTAAAGCACCTCCACAACGCCACCCTGGAACACTCTGCACCCTCCTGCAGCTCATCTCCCCCAATATGTGGGCTTAAAGCAGGCTGAAAGGCAAGTGATATTGAGGTCGTAACACCAAAAACATGTTACCCCAGGAAAGGGGCTTCATTCCTGGGTAAAGCACCTCCACAACGCCACCCTGGAACACTCTGCACCCTCCTGCAGCTCATCTCCCCCAATATGTGGGCTTAAAGCAGGCTGAAAGGCAAGTGATATTGAGGTCGTAACACCAAAAACATGTTACCCCAGGAAAGGGGCTTCATTCCTGGGTAAACGACATCCAGACCGCCTCCCTGGACCTCCCTGGACCACCCTCCATCTCCCCCCAATATGTGCGCTTAAAGCAGGACGAAAAACAGGTCGTAAATGGGTAATAACATCAAATACGTGTTACCCCAGGAAAGAGGCTTCATTCCTGGGTAAAGGACCGACAGACCGCCTCCCTGGACCTCCCTGGACCAGCCTGGACCACCCTGCATCTCCCCCCCAAAATATGGGCTCAAAGCAGGCTGAAAAACAGGTCGTAAAGGGGTAATAACACCAAAAACGTGTTACCCCAGGAAAGGGGCTTCATTCCTGTGTAAACGACCTCCAGACCGCCTCCCTGGACCTCCCTGGACCACCCTGCACCACCCTCCATCTCCCCCCAATATGTGTGCTTAAAGCAGGCTGAAAAACAGGTAATAAGGGGTAATAACACCAAAAACGTGTTACCCCACCAAACAGGCTTCATTCCTGGGTAAAGCACCTCCACAACGCCACCCTGGAACACTCTGCACCCTCCTGCAGCTCATCTCCCCCAATATGTGGGCTTAAAGCAGGCTGAAAGGCAAGTGATATTGAGGTCGTAACACCAAAAACATGTTACCCCAGGAAAGGGGCTTCATTCCTGGGTAAAGCACCTCCACAACGCCACCCTGGAACACTCTGCACCCTCCTGCAGCTCATCTCCCCCAATATGTGGGCTTAAAGCAGGCTGAAAGGCAAGTGATATTGAGGTCGTAACACCAAAAACATGTTACCCCAGGAAAGGGGCTTCATTCCTGGGTAAACGACATCCAGACCGCCTCCCTGGACCTCCCTGGACCACCCTCCATCTCCCCCCAATATGTGCGCTTAAAGCAGGACGAAAAACAGGTCGTAAACGGGTAATAACATCAAATACGTGTTACCCCAGGAAAGAGGCTTCATTCCTGGGTAAAGGACCGACAGACCGCCTCCCTGGACCTCCCTGGACCAGCCTGGACCACCCTGCATCTCCCCCCCAAAATATGGGCTCAAAGCAGGCTGAAAAACAGGTCGTAAAGGGGTAATAACACCAAAAACGTGTTACCCCAGGAAAGGGGCTTCATTCCTGTGTAAACGACCTCCAGACCGCCTCCCTGGACCTCCCTGGACCACCCTGCACCACCCTCCATCTCCCCCCAATATGTGTGCTTAAAGCAGGCTGAAAAACAGGTAATAAGGGGTAATAACACCAAAAACGTGTTACCCCACCAAACAGGCTTCATTCCTGGGTAAAGCACCTCCACAACGCCACCCTGGAACACTCTGCACCCTCCTGCAGCTCATCTCCCCCAATATGTGGGCTTAAAGCAGGCTGAAAGGCAAGTGATATTGAGGTCGTAACACCAAAAACATGTTACCCCAGGAAAGGGGCTTCATTCCTGGGTAAAGCACCTCCACAACGCCACCCTGGAACACTCTGCACCCTCCTGCAGCTCATCTCCCCCAATATGTGGGCTTAAAGCAGGCTGAAAGGCAAGTGATATTGAGGTCGTAACACCAAAAACATGTTACCCCAGGAAAGGGGCTTCATTCCTGGGTAAAGCACCTCCACAACGCCACCCTGGAACACTCTGCACCCTCCTGCAGCTCATCTCCCCCAATATGTGGGCTTAAAGCAGGCTGAAAGGCAAGTGATATTGAGGTCGTAACACCAAAAACATGTTACCGCAGGAAAGGGGCTTCATTCCTGGGTAAAGCACCTCCACAACGCCACCCTGGAACACTCTGCACCCTCCTGCAGCTCATCTCCCCCAATATGTGGGCTTAAAGCAGGCTGAAAGGCAAGTGATATTGAGGTCGTAACACCAAAAACATGTTACCCCAGGAAAGGGGCTTCATTCCTGGGTAAACGACATCCAGACCGCCTCCCTGGACCTCCCTGGACCACCCTCCATCTCCCCCCAATATGTGCGCTTAAAGCAGGACGAAAAACAGGTCGTAAACGGGTAATAACATCAAATACGTGTTACCCCAGGAAAGAGGCTTCATTCCTGGGTAAAGGACCGACAGACCGCCTCCCTGGACCTCCCTGGACCAGCCTGGACCACCCTGCATCTCCCCCCCAAAATATGGGCTCAAAGCAGGCTGAAAAACAGGTCGTAAAGGGGTAATAACACCAAAAACGTGTTACCCCAGGAAAGGGGCTTCATTCCTGTGTAAACGACCTCCAGACCGCCTCCCTGGACCTCCCTGGACCACCCTGCACCACCCTCCATCTCCCCCCAATATGTGTGCTTAAAGCAGGCTGAAAAACAGGTAATAAGGGGTAATAACACCAAAAACGTGTTACCCCACCAAACAGGCTTCATTCCTGGGTAAAGCACCTCCACAACGCCACCCTGGAACACTCTGCACCCTCCTGCAGCTCATCTCCCCCAATATGTGGGCTTAAAGCAGGCTGAAAGGCAAGTGATATTGAGGTCGTAACACCAAAAACATGTTACCGCAGGAAAGGGGCTTCATTCCTGGGTAAAGCACCTCCACAACGCCACCCTGGAACACTCTGCACCCTCCTGCAGCTCATCTCCCCCAATATGTGGGCTTAAAGCAGGCTGAAAGGCAAGTGATATTGAGGTCGTAACACCAAAAACATGTTACCCCAGGAAAGGGGCTTCATTCCTGGGTAAAGCACCTCCACAACGCCACCCTGGAACACTCTGCACCCTCCTGCAGCTCATCTCCCCCAATATGTGGGCTTAAAGCAGGCTGAAAGGCAAGTGATATTGAGGTCGTAACACCAAAAACATGTTACCCCAGGAAAGGGGCTTCATTCCTGGGTAAACGACATCCAGACCGCCTCCCTGGACCTCCCTGGACCACCCTCCATCTCCCCCCAATATGTGCGCTTAAAGCAGGACGAAAAACAGGTCGTAAACGGGTAATAACATCAAATACGTGTTACCCCAGGAAAGAGGCTTCATTCCTGGGTAAAGGACCGACAGACCGCCTCCCTGGACCTCCCTGGACCAGCCTGGACCACCCTGCATCTCCCCCCCAAAATATGGGCTCAAAGCAGGCTGAAAAACAGGTCGTAAAGGGGTAATAACACCAAAAACGTGTTACCCCAGGAAAGGGGCTTCATTCCTGTGTAAACGACCTCCAGACCGCCTCCCTGGACCTCCCTGGACCACCCTGCACCACCCTCCATCTCCCCCCAATATGTGTGCTTAAAGCAGGCTGAAAAACAGGTAATAAGGGGTAATAACACCAAAAACGTGTTACCCCACCAAACAGGCTTCATTCCTGGGTAAAGCACCTCCACAACGCCACCCTGGAACACTCTGCACCCTCCTGCAGCTCATCTCCCACAATATGTGGGCTTAAAGCAGGCTGAAAGGCAAGTGATATTGAGGTCGTAACACCAAAACATGTTACCCCAGGAAAGGGGCTTCATTCCTGGGTAAAGCACCTCCACAACGCCACCCTGGAACACTCTGCACCCTCCTGCAGCTCATCTCCCCCAATATGTGGGCTTAAAGCAGGCTGAAAGGCAAGTGATATTGAGGTCGTAACACCAAAAACATGTTACCCCAGGAAAGGGGCTTCATTCCTGGGTAAAGCACCTCCACAACGCCACCCTGGAACACTCTGCACCCTCCTGCAGCTCATCTCCCCCAATATGTGGGCTTAAAGCAGGCTGAAAGGCAAGTGATATTGAGGTCGTAACACCAAAAACATGTTACCGCAGGAAAGGGGCTTCATTCCTGGGTAAAGCACCTCCACAACGCCACCCTGGAACACTCTGCACCCTCCTGCAGCTCATCTCCCCCAATATGTGGGCTTAAAGCAGGCTGAAAGGCAAGTGATATTGAGGTCGTAACACCAAAAACATGTTACCGCAGGAAAGGGGCTTCATTCCTGGGTAAACGACATCCAGACCGCCTCCCTGGACCTCCCTGGACCACCCTCCATCTCCCCCCAATATGTGCGCTTAAAGCAGGACGAAAAACAGGTCGTAAACGGGTAATAACATCAAATACGTGTTACCCCAGGAAAGAGGCTTCATTCCTGGGTAAAGGACCGACAGACCGCCTCCCTGGACCTCCCTGGACCAGCCTGGACCACCCTGCATCTCCCCCCCAAAATATGGGCTCAAAGCAGGCTGAAAAACAGGTCGTAAAGGGGTAATAACACCAAAAACGTGTTACCCCAGGAAAGGGGCTTCATTCCTGTGTAAACGACCTCCAGACCGCCTCCCTGGACCTCCCTGGACCACCCTGCACCACCCTCCATCTCCCCCCAATATGTGTGCTTAAAGCAGGCTGAAAAACAGGTAATAAGGGGTAATAACACCAAAAACGTGTTACCCCACCAAACAGGCTTCATTCCTGGGTAAAGCACCTCCACAACGCCACCCTGGAACACTCTGCACCCTCCTGCAGCTCATCTCCCCCAATATGTGGGCTTAAAGCAGGCTGAAAGGCAAGTGATATTGAGGTCGTAACACCAAAAACATGTTACCCCAGGAAAGGGGCTTCATTCCTGGGTAAAGCACCTCCACAACGCCACCCTGGAACACTCTGCACCCTCCTGCAGCTCATCTCCCCCAATATGTGGGCTTAAAGCAGGCTGAAAGGCAAGTGATATTGAGGTCGTAACACCAAAAACATGTTACCCCAGGAAAGGGGCTTCATTCCTGGGTAAAGCACCTCCACAACGCCACCCTGGAACACTCTGCACCCTCCTGCAGCTCATCTCCCCCAATATGTGGGCTTAAAGCAGGCTGAAAGGCAAGTGATATTGAGGTCGTAACACCAAAAACATGTTACCCCAGGAAAGGGGCTTCATTCCTGGGTAAAGCACCTCCACAACGCCACCCTGGAACACTCTGCACCCTCCTGCAGCTCATCTCCCCCAATATGTGGGCTTAAAGCAGGCTGAAAGGCAAGTGATATTGAGGTCGTAACACCAAAAACATGTTACCCCAGGAAAGGGGCTTCATTCCTGGGTAAACGACATCCAGACCGCCTCCCTGGACCTCCCTGGACCACCCTCCATCTCCCCCCAATATGTGCGCTTAAAGCAGGACGAAAAACAGGTCGTAAACGGGTAATAACATCAAATACGTGTTACCCCAGGAAAGAGGCTTCATTCCTGGGTAAAGGACCGACAGACCGCCTCCCTGGACCTCCCTGGACCAGCCTGGACCACCCTGCATCTCCCCCCCAAAATATGGGCTCAAAGCAGGCTGAAAAACAGGTCGTAAAGGGGTAATAACACCAAAAACGTGTTACCCCAGGAAAGGGGCTTCATTCCTGGGTAAACGACCTCCAGACCGCCTCCCTGGACCTCCCTGGACCACCCTGCACCACCCTCCATCTCCCCCCAATATGTGTGCTTAAAGCAGGCTGAAAAACAGGTAATAAGGGGTAATAACACCAAAAACGTGTTACCCCACCAAACAGGCTTCATTCCTGGGTAAAGCACCTCCACAACGCCACCCTGGAACACTCTGCACCCTCCTGCAGCTCATCTCCCCCAATATGTGGGCTTAAAGCAGGCTGAAAGGCAAGTGATATTGAGGTCGTAACACCAAAAACATGTTACCCCAGGAAAGGGGCTTCATTCCTGGGTAAAGCACCTCCACAACGCCACCCTGGAACACTCTGCACCCTCCTGCAGCTCATCTCCCCCAATATGTGGGCTTAAAGCAGGCTGAAAGGCAAGTGATATTGAGGTCGTAACACCAAAAACATGTTACCCCAGGAAAGGGGCTTCATTCCTGGGTAAAGCACCTCCACAACGCCACCCTGGAACACTCTGCACCCTCCTGCAGCTCATCTCCCCCAATATGTGGGCTTAAAGCAGGCTGAAAGGCAAGTGATATTGAGGTCGTAACACCAAAAACATGTTACCCCAGGAAAGGGGCTTCATTCCTGGGTAAACGACATCCAGACCGCCTCCCTGGACCTCCCTGGACCACCCTCCATCTCCCCCCAATATGTGGGCTTAAAGCAGGCTGAAAGGCAAGTGATATTGAGGTCGTAACACCAAAAACATGTTACCCCAGGAAAGGGGCTTCATTCCTGGGTAAAGCACCTCCACAACGCCACCCTGGAACACTCTGCACCCTCCTGCAGCTCATCTCCCCCAATATGTGGGCTTAAAGCAGGCTGAAAGGCAAGTGATATTGAGGTCGTAACACCAAAAACATGTTACCCCAGGAAAGGGGCTTCATTCCTGGGTAAAGCACCTCCACAACGCCACCCTGGAACACTCTGCACCCTCCTGCAGCTCATCTCCCCCAATATGTGGGCTTAAAGCAGGCTGAAAGGCAAGTGATATTGAGGTCGTAACACCAAAAACATGTTACCCCAGGAAAGGGGCTTCATTCCTGGGTAAACGACATCCAGACCGCCTCCCTGGACCTCCCTGGACCACCCTCCATCTCCCCCCAATATGTGCGCTTAAAGCAGGACGAAAAACAGGTCGTAAACGGGTAATAACATCAAATACGTGTTACCCCATGAAAGAGGGTTCATTCCTGGGTAAAGGACCCACAGACCGCCTCCCTGGACCTCCCTGGACCAGCCTGGACCACCCTGCATCTCCCCCCCAAAATATGGGCTCAAAGCAGGCTGAAAAACAGGTCGTAAAGGGGTAATAACACCAAAAACGTGTTACCCCAGGAAAGGGGCTTCATTCCTGGGTAAAAGACCTCCAGACCGCCTCCCTGGACCTCCCTGGACCACCCTGCACCACCCTCCATCTCCCCCCAATATGTGTGCTTAAAGCAGGCTGAAAAACAGGTAATAAGGGGTAATAACACCAAAAACGTGTTACCCCACCAAACAGGCTTCATTCCTGGGTAAAGCACCTCCACAACGCCACCCTGGAACACTCTGCACCCTCCTGCAGCTCATCTCCCCCAATATGTGGGCTGAAAGCAGGCTGAAAGGCAAGTGATATTGAGGTCGTAACACCAAAAACATGTTACCCCAGGAAAGGGGCTTCATTCCTGGGTAAAGCACCTCCACAACGCCACCCTGGAACACTCTGCACCCTCCTGCAGCTCATCTCCCCCAATATGTGGGCTTAAAGCAGGCTGAAAGGCAAGTGATATTGAGGTCGTAACACCAAAAACATGTTACCGCAGGAAAGGGGCTTCATTCCTGGGTAAAGCACCTCCACAACGCCACCCTGGAACACTCTGCACCCTCCTGCAGCTCATCTCCCCCAATATGTGGGCTTAAAGCAGGCTGAAAGGCAAGTGATATTGAGGTCGTAACACCAAAAACATGTTACCCCAGGAAAGGGGCTTCATTCCTGGGTAAAGCACCTCCACAACGCCACCCTGGAACACTCTGCACCCTCCTGCAGCTCATCTCCCCCAATATGTGGGCTTAAAGCAGGCTGAAAGGCAAGTGATATTGAGGTCGTAACACCAAAAACATGTTACCCCAGGAAAGGGGCTTCATTCCTGGGTAAAGCACCTCCACAACGCCACCCTGGAACACTCTGCACCCTCCTGCAGCTCATCTCCCCCAATATGTGGGCTTAAAGCAGGCTGAAAGGCAAGTGATATTGAGGTCGTAACACCAAAAACATGTTACCCCAGGAAAGGGGCTTCATTCCTGGGTAAACGACATCCAGACCGCCTCCCTGGACCTCCCTGGACCACCCTCCATCTCCCCCCAATATGTGCGCTTAAAGCAGGACGAAAAACAGGTCGTAAACGGGTAATAACATCAAATACGTGTTACCCCAGGAAAGAGGCTTCATTCCTGGGTAAAGGACCGACAGACCGCCTCCCTGGACCTCCCTGGACCAGCCTGGACCACCCTGCATCTCCCCCCCAAAATATGGGCTCAAAGCAGGCTGAAAAACAGGTCGTAAAGGGGTAATAACACCAAAAACGTGTTACCCCAGGAAAGGGGCTTCATTCCTGGGTAAACGACCTCCAGACCGCCTCCCTGGACCTCCCTGGACCACCCTGCACCACCCTCCATCTCCCCCCAATATGTGTGCTTAAAGCAGGCTGAAAAACAGGTAATAAGGGGTAATAACACCAAAAACGTGTTACCCCACCAAACAGGCTTCATTCCTGGGTAAAGCACCTCCACAACGCCACCCTGGAACACTCTGCACCCTCCTGCAGCTCATCTCCCCCAATATGTGGGCTTAAAGCAGGCTGAAAGGCAAGTGATATTGAGGTCGTAACACCAAAAACATGTTACCCCAGGAAAGGGGCTTCATTCCTGGGTAAAGCACCTCCACAACGCCACCCTGGAACACTCTGCACCCTCCTGCAGCTCATCTCCCCCAATATGTGGGCTTAAAGCAGGCTGAAAGGCAAGTGATATTGAGGTCGTAACACCAAAAACATGTTACCCCAGGAAAGGGGCTTCATTCCTGGGTAAAGCACCTCCACAACGCCACCCTGGAACACTCTGCACCCTCCTGCAGCTCATCTCCCCCAATATGTGGGCTTAAAGCAGGCTGAAAGGCAAGTGATATTGAGGTCGTAACACCAAAAACATGTTACCCCAGGAAAGGGGCTTCATTCCTGGGTAAAGCACCTCCACAACGCCACCCTGGAACACTCTGCACCCTCCTGCAGCTCATCTCCCCCAATATGTGGGCTTAAAGCAGGCTGAAAGGCAAGTGATATTGAGGTCGTAACACCAAAAACATGTTACCCCAGGAAAGGGGCTTCATTCCTGGGTAAACGACATCCAGACCGCCTCCCTGGACCTCCCTGGACCACCCTCCATCTCCCCCCAATATGTGCGCTTAAAGCAGGACGAAAAACAGGTCGTAAACGGGTAATAACATCAAATACGTGTTACCCCAGGAAAGAGGCTTCATTCCTGGGTAAAGGACCGACAGACCGCCTCCCTGGACCTCCCTGGACCAGCCTGGACCACCCTGCATCTCCCCCCCAAAATATGGGCTCAAAGCAGGCTGAAAAACAGGTCGTAAAGGGGTAATAACACCAAAAACGTGTTACCCCACCAAACAGGCTTCATTCCTGGGTAAAGCACCTCCACAACGCCACCCTGGAACACTCTGCACCCTCCTGCAGCTCATCTCCCCCAATATGTGGGCTTAAAGCAGGCTGAAAGGCAAGTGATATTGAGGTCGTAACACCAAAAACATGTTACCCCAGGAAAGGGGCTTCATTCCTGGGTAAAGCACCTCCACAACGCCACCCTGGAACACTCTGCACCCTCCTGCAGCTCATCTCCCCCAATATGTGGGCTTAAAGCAGGCTGAAAGGCAAGTGATATTGAGGTCGTAACACCAAAAACATGTTACCCCAGGAAAGGGGCTTCATTCCTGGGTAAAGCACCTCCACAACGCCACCCTGGAACACTCTGCACCCTCCTGCAGCTCATCTCCCCCAATATGTGGGCTTAAAGCAGGCTGAAAGGCAAGTGATATTGAGGTCGTAACACCAAAAACATGTTACCCCAGGAAAGGGGCTTCATTCCTGGGTAAACGACATCCAGACCGCCTCCCTGGACCTCCCTGGACCACCCTCCATCTCCCCCCAATATGTGCGCTTAAAGCAGGACGAAAAACAGGTCGTAAACGGGTAATAACATCAAATACGTGTTACCCCAGGAAAGAGGCTTCATTCCTGGGTAAAGGACCGACAGACCGCCTCCCTGGACCTCCCTGGACCAGCCTGGACCACCCTGCATCTCCCCCCCAAAATATGGGCTCAAAGCAGGCTGAAAAACAGGTCGTAAAGGGGTAATAACACCAAACACGTGTTACCCCAGGAAAGGGGCTTCATTCCTGTGTAAACGACCTCCAGACCGCCTCCCTGGACCTCCCTGGACCACCCTGCACCACCCTCCATCTCCCCCCAATATGTGTGCTTAAAGCAGGCTGAAAAACAGGTAATAAGGGGTAATAACACCAAAAACGTGTTACCCCACCAAACAGGCTTCATTCCTGGGTAAAGCACCTCCACAACGCCACCCTGGAACACTCTGCACCCTCCTGCAGCTCATCTCCCCCAATATGTGGGCTTAAAGCAGGCTGAAAGGCAAGTGATATTGAGGTCGTAACACCAAAAACATGTTACCCCAGGAAAGGGGCTTCATTCCTGGGTAAAGCACCTCCACAACGCCACCCTGGAACACTCTGCACCCTCCTGCAGCTCATCTCCCCCAATATGTGGGCTTAAAGCAGGCTGAAAGGCAAGTGATATTGAGGTCGTAACACCAAAAACATGTTACCCCAGGAAAGGGGCTTCATTCCTGGGTAAAGCACCTCCACAACGCCACCCTGGAACACTCTGCACCCTCCTGCAGCTCATCTCCCCCAATATGTGGGCTTAAAGCAGGCTGAAAGGCAAGTGATATTGAGGTCGTAACACCAAAAACATGTTACCCCAGGAAAGGGGCTTCATTCCTGGGTAAAGCACCTCCACAACGCCACCCTGGAACACTCTGCACCCTCCTGCAGCTCATCTCCCCCAATATGTGGGCTTAAAGCAGGCTGAAAGGCAAGTGATATTGAGGTCGTAACACCAAAAACATGTTACCCCAGGAAAGGGGCTTCATTCCTGGGTAAAGCACCTCCACAACGCCACCCTGGAACACTCTGCACCCTCCTGCAGCTCATCTCCCCCAATATGTGGGCTTAAAGCAGGCTGAAAGGCAAGTGATATTGAGGTCGTAACACCAAAAACATGTTACCGCAGGAAAGGGGCTTCATTCCTGGGTAAAGCACCTCCACAACGCCACCCTGGAACACTCTGCACCCTCCTGCAGCTCATCTCCCCCAATATGTGGGCTTAAAGCAGGCTGAAAGGCAAGTGATATTGAGGTCGTAACACCAAAAACATGTTACCCCAGGAAAGGGGCTTCATTCCTGGGTAAAGCACCTCCACAACGCCACCCTGGAACACTCTGCACCCTCCTGCAGCTCATCTCCCCCAATATGTGGGCTTAAAGCAGGCTGAAAGGCAAGTGATATTGAGGTCGTAACACCAAAAACATGTTACCGCAGGAAAGGGGCTTCATTCCTGGGTAAAGCACCTCCACAACGCCACCCTGGAACACTCTGCACCCTCCTGCAGCTCATCTCCCCCAATATGTGGGCTTAAAGCAGGCTGAAAGGCAAGTGATATTGAGGTCGTAACACCAAAAACATGTTACCCCAGGAAAGGGGCTTCATTCCTGGGTAAAGCACCTCCACAACGCCACCCTGGAACACTCTGCACCCTCCTGCAGCTCATCTCCCCCAATATGTGGGCTTAAAGCAGGCTGAAAGGCAAGTGATATTGAGGTCGTAACACCAAAAACATGTTACCCCAGGAAAGGGGCTTCATTCCTGGGTAAACGACATCCAGACCGCCTCCCTGGACCTCCCTGGACCACCCTCCATCTCCCCCCAATATGTGCGCTTAAAGCAGGACGAAAAACAGGTCGTAAATGGGTAATAACATCAAATACGTGTTACCCCAGGAAAGAGGCTTCATTCCTGGGTAAAGGACCGACAGACCGCCTCCCTGGACCTCCCTGGACCAGCCTGGACCACCCTGCATCTCCCCCCCAAAATATGGGCTCAAAGCAGGCTGAAAAACAGGTCGTAAAGGGGTAATAACACCAAAAACGTGTTACCCCAGGAAAGGGGCTTCATTCCTGTGTAAACGACCTCCAGACCGCCTCCCTGGACCTCCCTGGACCACCCTGCACCACCCTCCATCTCCCCCCAATATGTGTGCTTAAAGCAGGCTGAAAAACAGGTAATAAGGGGTAATAACACCAAAAACGTGTTACCCCACCAAACAGGCTTCATTCCTGGGTAAAGCACCTCCACAACGCCACCCTGGAACACTCTGCACCCTCCTGCAGCTCATCTCCCACAATATGTGGGCTTAAAGCAGGCTGAAAGGCAAGTGATATTGAGGTCGTAACACCAAAACATGTTACCCCAGGAAAGGGGCTTCATTCCTGGGTAAAGCACCTCCACAACGCCACCCTGGAACACTCTGCACCCTCCTGCAGCTCATCTCCCCCAATATGTGGGCTTAAAGCAGGCTGAAAGGCAAGTGATATTGAGGTCGTAACACCAAAAACATGTTACCCCAGGAAAGGGGCTTCATTCCTGGGTAAAGCACCTCCACAACGCCACCCTGGAACACTCTGCACCCTCCTGCAGCTCATCTCCCCCAATATGTGGGCTTAAAGCAGGCTGAAAGGCAAGTGATATTGAGGTCGTAACACCAAAAACATGTTACCGCAGGAAAGGGGCTTCATTCCTGGGTAAAGCACCTCCACAACGCCACCCTGGAACACTCTGCACCCTCCTGCAGCTCATCTCCCCCAATATGTGGGCTTAAAGCAGGCTGAAAGGCAAGTGATATTGAGGTCGTAACACCAAAAACATGTTACCGCAGGAAAGGGGCTTCATTCCTGGGTAAACGACATCCAGACCGCCTCCCTGGACCTCCCTGGACCACCCTCCATCTCCCCCCAATATGTGCGCTTAAAGCAGGACGAAAAACAGGTCGTAAACGGGTAATAACATCAAATACGTGTTACCCCAGGAAAGAGGCTTCATTCCTGGGTAAAGGACCGACAGACCGCCTCCCTGGACCTCCCTGGACCAGCCTGGACCACCCTGCATCTCCCCCCCAAAATATGGGCTCAAAGCAGGCTGAAAAACAGGTCGTAAAGGGGTAATAACACCAAAAACGTGTTACCCCAGGAAAGGGGCTTCATTCCTGTGTAAACGACCTCCAGACCGCCTCCCTGGACCTCCCTGGACCACCCTGCACCACCCTCCATCTCCCCCCAATATGTGTGCTTAAAGCAGGCTGAAAAACAGGTAATAAGGGGTAATAACACCAAAAACGTGTTACCCCACCAAACAGGCTTCATTCCTGGGTAAAGCACCTCCACAACGCCACCCTGGAACACTCTGCACCCTCCTGCAGCTCATCTCCCCCAATATGTGGGCTTAAAGCAGGCTGAAAGGCAAGTGATATTGAGGTCGTAACACCAAAAACATGTTACCCCAGGAAAGGGGCTTCATTCCTGGGTAAAGCACCTCCACAACGCCACCCTGGAACACTCTGCACCCTCCTGCAGCTCATCTCCCCCAATATGTGGGCTTAAAGCAGGCTGAAAGGCAAGTGATATTGAGGTCGTAACACCAAAAACATGTTACCCCAGGAAAGGGGCTTCATTCCTGGGTAAAGCACCTCCACAACGCCACCCTGGAACACTCTGCACCCTCCTGCAGCTCATCTCCCCCAATATGTGGGCTTAAAGCAGGCTGAAAGGCAAGTGATATTGAGGTCGTAACACCAAAAACATGTTACCCCAGGAAAGGGGCTTCATTCCTGGGTAAAGCACCTCCACAACGCCACCCTGGAACACTCTGCACCCTCCTGCAGCTCATCTCCCCCAATATGTGGGCTTAAAGCAGGCTGAAAGGCAAGTGATATTGAGGTCGTAACACCAAAAACATGTTACCCCAGGAAAGGGGCTTCATTCCTGGGTAAACGACATCCAGACCGCCTCCCTGGACCTCCCTGGACCACCCTCCATCTCCCCCCAATATGTGCGCTTAAAGCAGGACGAAAAACAGGTCGTAAACGGGTAATAACATCAAATACGTGTTACCCCAGGAAAGAGGCTTCATTCCTGGGTAAAGGACCGACAGACCGCCTCCCTGGACCTCCCTGGACCAGCCTGGACCACCCTGCATCTCCCCCCCAAAATATGGGCTCAAAGCAGGCTGAAAAACAGGTCGTAAAGGGGTAATAACACCAAAAACGTGTTACCCCAGGAAAGGGGCTTCATTCCTGGGTAAACGACCTCCAGACCGCCTCCCTGGACCTCCCTGGACCACCCTGCACCACCCTCCATCTCCCCCCAATATGTGTGCTTAAAGCAGGCTGAAAAACAGGTAATAAGGGGTAATAACACCAAAAACGTGTTACCCCACCAAACAGGCTTCATTCCTGGGTAAAGCACCTCCACAACGCCACCCTGGAACACTCTGCACCCTCCTGCAGCTCATCTCCCCCAATATGTGGGCTTAAAGCAGGCTGAAAGGCAAGTGATATTGAGGTCGTAACACCAAAAACATGTTACCCCAGGAAAGGGGCTTCATTCCTGGGTAAAGCACCTCCACAACGCCACCCTGGAACACTCTGCACCCTCCTGCAGCTCATCTCCCCCAATATGTGGGCTTAAAGCAGGCTGAAAGGCAAGTGATATTGAGGTCGTAACACCAAAAACATGTTACCCCAGGAAAGGGGCTTCATTCCTGGGTAAAGCACCTCCACAACGCCACCCTGGAACACTCTGCACCCTCCTGCAGCTCATCTCCCCCAATATGTGGGCTTAAAGCAGGCTGAAAGGCAAGTGATATTGAGGTCGTAACACCAAAAACATGTTACCCCAGGAAAGGGGCTTCATTCCTGGGTAAAGCACCTCCACAACGCCACCCTGGAACACTCTGCACCCTCCTGCAGCTCATCTCCCCCAATATGTGGGCTTAAAGCAGGCTGAAAGGCAAGTGATATTGAGGTCGTAACACCAAAAACATGTTACCCCAGGAAAGGGGCTTCATTCCTGGGTAAAGCACCTCCACAACGCCACCCTGGAACACTCTGCACCCTCCTGCAGCTCATCTCCCCCAATATGTGGGCTTAAAGCAGGCTGAAAGGCAAGTGATATTGAGGTCGTAACACCAAAAACATGTTACCCCAGGAAAGGGGCTTCATTCCTGGGTAAACGACATCCAGACCGCCTCCCTGGACCTCCCTGGACCACCCTCCATCTCCCCCCAATATGTGCGCTTAAAGCAGGACGAAAAACAGGTCGTAAACGGGTAATAACATCAAATACGTGTTACCCCATGAAAGAGGGTTCATTCCTGGGTAAAGGACCCACAGACCGCCTCCCTGGACCTCCCTGGACCAGCCTGGACCACCCTGCATCTCCCCCCCAAAATATGGGCTCAAAGCAGGCTGAAAAACAGGTCGTAAAGGGGTAATAACACCAAAAACGTGTTACCCCAGGAAAGGGGCTTCATTCCTGGGTAAAAGACCTCCAGACCGCCTCCCTGGACCTCCCTGGACCACCCTGCACCACCCTCCATCTCCCCCCAATATGTGTGCTTAAAGCAGGCTGAAAAACAGGTAATAAGGGGTAATAACACCAAAAACGTGTTACCCCACCAAACAGGCTTCATTCCTGGGTAAAGCACCTCCACAACGCCACCCTGGAACACTCTGCACCCTCCTGCAGCTCATCTCCCCCAATATGTGGGCTGAAAGCAGGCTGAAAGGCAAGTGATATTGAGGTCGTAACACCAAAAACATGTTACCCCAGGAAAGGGGCTTCATTCCTGGGTAAAGCACCTCCACAACGCCACCCTGGAACACTCTGCACCCTCCTGCAGCTCATCTCCCCCAATATGTGGGCTTAAAGCAGGCTGAAAGGCAAGTGATATTGAGGTCGTAACACCAAAAACATGTTACCGCAGGAAAGGGGCTTCATTCCTGGGTAAAGCACCTCCACAACGCCACCCTGGAACACTCTGCACCCTCCTGCAGCTCATCTCCCCCAATATGTGGGCTTAAAGCAGGCTGAAAGGCAAGTGATATTGAGGTCGTAACACCAAAAACATGTTACCCCAGGAAAGGGGCTTCATTCCTGGGTAAAGCACCTCCACAACGCCACCCTGGAACACTCTGCACCCTCCTGCAGCTCATCTCCCCCAATATGTGGGCTTAAAGCAGGCTGAAAGGCAAGTGATATTGAGGTCGTAACACCAAAAACATGTTACCCCAGGAAAGGGGCTTCATTCCTGGGTAAACGACATCCAGACCGCCTCCCTGGACCTCCCTGGACCACCCTCCATCTCCCCCCAATATGTGCGCTTAAAGCAGGACGAAAAACAGGTCGTAAATGGGTAATAACATCAAATACGTGTTACCCCAGGAAAGAGGCTTCATTCCTGGGTAAAGGACCGACAGACCGCCTCCCTGGACCTCCCTGGACCAGCCTGGACCACCCTGCATCTCCCCCCCAAAATATGGGCTCAAAGCAGGCTGAAAAACAGGTCGTAAAGGGGTAATAACACCAAAAACGTGTTACCCCAGGAAAGGGGCTTCATTCCTGTGTAAACGACCTCCAGACCGCCTCCCTGGACCTCCCTGGACCACCCTGCACCACCCTCCATCTCCCCCCAATATGTGTGCTTAAAGCAGGCTGAAAAACAGGTAATAAGGGGTAATAACACCAAAAACGTGTTACCCCACCAAACAGGCTTCATTCCTGGGTAAAGCACCTCCACAACGCCACCCTGGAACACTCTGCACCCTCCTGCAGCTCATCTCCCACAATATGTGGGCTTAAAGCAGGCTGAAAGGCAAGTGATATTGAGGTCGTAACACCAAAACATGTTACCCCAGGAAAGGGGCTTCATTCCTGGGTAAAGCACCTCCACAACGCCACCCTGGAACACTCTGCACCCTCCTGCAGCTCATCTCCCCCAATATGTGGGCTTAAAGCAGGCTGAAAGGCAAGTGATATTGAGGTCGTAACACCAAAAACATGTTACCCCAGGAAAGGGGCTTCATTCCTGGGTAAAGCACCTCCACAACGCCACCCTGGAACACTCTGCACCCTCCTGCAGCTCATCTCCCCCAATATGTGGGCTTAAAGCAGGCTGAAAGGCAAGTGATATTGAGGTCGTAACACCAAAAACATGTTACCGCAGGAAAGGGGCTTCATTCCTGGGTAAAGCACCTCCACAACGCCACCCTGGAACACTCTGCACCCTCCTGCAGCTCATCTCCCCCAATATGTGGGCTTAAAGCAGGCTGAAAGGCAAGTGATATTGAGGTCGTAACACCAAAAACATGTTACCGCAGGAAAGGGGCTTCATTCCTGGGTAAACGACATCCAGACCGCCTCCCTGGACCTCCCTGGACCACCCTCCATCTCCCCCCAATATGTGCGCTTAAAGCAGGACGAAAAACAGGTCGTAAACGGGTAATAACATCAAATACGTGTTACCCCAGGAAAGAGGCTTCATTCCTGGGTAAAGGACCGACAGACCGCCTCCCTGGACCTCCCTGGACCAGCCTGGACCACCCTGCATCTCCCCCCCAAAATATGGGCTCAAAGCAGGCTGAAAAACAGGTCGTAAAGGGGTAATAACACCAAAAACGTGTTACCCCAGGAAAGGGGCTTCATTCCTGTGTAAACGACCTCCAGACCGCCTCCCTGGACCTCCCTGGACCACCCTGCACCACCCTCCATCTCCCCCCAATATGTGTGCTTAAAGCAGGCTGAAAAACAGGTAATAAGGGGTAATAACACCAAAAACGTGTTACCCCACCAAACAGGCTTCATTCCTGGGTAAAGCACCTCCACAACGCCACCCTGGAACACTCTGCACCCTCCTGCAGCTCATCTCCCCCAATATGTGGGCTTAAAGCAGGCTGAAAGGCAAGTGATATTGAGGTCGTAACACCAAAAACATGTTACCCCAGGAAAGGGGCTTCATTCCTGGGTAAAGCACCTCCACAACGCCACCCTGGAACACTCTGCACCCTCCTGCAGCTCATCTCCCCCAATATGTGGGCTTAAAGCAGGCTGAAAGGCAAGTGATATTGAGGTCGTAACACCAAAAACATGTTACCCCAGGAAAGGGGCTTCATTCCTGGGTAAAGCACCTCCACAACGCCACCCTGGAACACTCTGCACCCTCCTGCAGCTCATCTCCCCCAATATGTGGGCTTAAAGCAGGCTGAAAGGCAAGTGATATTGAGGTCGTAACACCAAAAACATGTTACCCCAGGAAAGGGGCTTCATTCCTGGGTAAAGCACCTCCACAACGCCACCCTGGAACACTCTGCACCCTCCTGCAGCTCATCTCCCCCAATATGTGGGCTTAAAGCAGGCTGAAAGGCAAGTGATATTGAGGTCGTAACACCAAAAACATGTTACCCCAGGAAAGGGGCTTCATTCCTGGGTAAACGACATCCAGACCGCCTCCCTGGACCTCCCTGGACCACCCTCCATCTCCCCCCAATATGTGCGCTTAAAGCAGGACGAAAAACAGGTCGTAAACGGGTAATAACATCAAATACGTGTTACCCCAGGAAAGGGGCTTCATTCCTGGGTAAACGACCTCCAGACCGCCTCCCTGGACCTCCCTGGACCACCCTGCACCACCCTCCATCTCCCCCCAATATGTGTGCTTAAAGCAGGCTGAAAAACAGGTAATAAGGGGTAATAACACCAAAAACGTGTTACCCCACCAAACAGGCTTCATTCCTGGGTAAAGCACCTCCACAACGCCACCCTGGAACACTCTGCACCCTCCTGCAGCTCATCTCCCCCAATATGTGGGCTTAAAGCAGGCTGAAAGGCAAGTGATATTGAGGTCGTAACACCAAAAACATGTTACCCCAGGAAAGGGGCTTCATTCCTGGGTAAAGCACCTCCACAACGCCACCCTGGAACACTCTGCACCCTCCTGCAGCTCATCTCCCCCAATATGTGGGCTTAAAGCAGGCTGAAAGGCAAGTGATATTGAGGTCGTAACACCAAAAACATGTTACCCCAGGAAAGGGGCTTCATTCCTGGGTAAAGCACCTCCACAACGCCACCCTGGAACACTCTGCACCCTCCTGCAGCTCATCTCCCCCAATATGTGGGCTTAAAGCAGGCTGAAAGGCAAGTGATATTGAGGTCGTAACACCAAAAACATGTTACCCCAGGAAAGGGGCTTCATTCCTGGGTAAAGCACCTCCACAACGCCACCCTGGAACACTCTGCACCCTCCTGCAGCTCATCTCCCCCAATATGTGGGCTTAAAGCAGGCTGAAAGGCAAGTGATATTGAGGTCGTAACACCAAAAACATGTTACCCCAGGAAAGGGGCTTCATTCCTGGGTAAAGCACCTCCACAACGCCACCCTGGAACACTCTGCACCCTCCTGCAGCTCATCTCCCCCAATATGTGGGCTTAAAGCAGGCTGAAAGGCAAGTGATATTGAGGTCGTAACACCAAAAACATGTTACCCCAGGAAAGGGGCTTCATTCCTGGGTAAACGACATCCAGACCGCCTCCCTGGACCTCCCTGGACCACCCTCCATCTCCCCCCAATATGTGCGCTTAAAGCAGGACGAAAAACAGGTCGTAAACGGGTAATAACATCAAATACGTGTTACCCCAGGAAAGAGGCTTCATTCCTGGGTAAAGGACCGACAGACCGCCTCCCTGGACCTCCCTGGACCAGCCTGGACCACCCTGCATCTCCCCCCCAAAATATGGGCTCAAAGCAGGCTGAAAAACAGGTCGTAAAGGGGTAATAACACCAAAAACGTGTTACCCCAGGAAAGGGGCTTCATTCCTGGGTAAACGACCTCCAGACCGCCTCCCTGGACCTCCCTGGACCACCCTGCACCACCCTCCATCTCCCCCCAATATGTGTGCTTAAAGCAGGCTGAAAAACAGGTAATAAGGGGTAATAACACCAAAAACGTGTTACCCCACCAAACAGGCTTCATTCCTGGGTAAAGCACCTCCACAACGCCACCCTGGAACACTCTGCACCCTCCTGCAGCTCATCTCCCCCAATATGTGGGCTTAAAGCAGGCTGAAAGGCAAGTGATATTGAGGTCGTAACACCAAAAACATGTTACCCCAGGAAAGGGGCTTCATTCCTGGGTAAAGCACCTCCACAACGCCACCCTGGAACACTCTGCACCCTCCTGCAGCTCATCTCCCCCAATATGTGGGCTTAAAGCAGGCTGAAAGGCAAGTGATATTGAGGTCGTAACACCAAAAACATGTTACCCCAGGAAAGGGGCTTCATTCCTGGGTAAAGCACCTCCACAACGCCACCCTGGAACACTCTGCACCCTCCTGCAGCTCATCTCCCCCAATATGTGGGCTTAAAGCAGGCTGAAAGGCAAGTGATATTGAGGTCGTAACACCAAAAACATGTTACCCCAGGAAAGGGGCTTCATTCCTGGGTAAAGCACCTCCACAACGCCACCCTGGAACACTCTGCACCCTCCTGCAGCTCATCTCCCCCAATATGTGGGCTTAAAGCAGGCTGAAAGGCAAGTGATATTGAGGTCGTAACACCAAAAACATGTTACCCCAGGAAAGGGGCTTCATTCCTGGGTAAAGCACCTCCACAACGCCACCCTGGAACACTCTGCACCCTCCTGCAGCTCATCTCCCCCAATATGTGGGCTTAAAGCAGGCTGAAAGGCAAGTGATA
This sequence comes from Melanostigma gelatinosum, assembly GCF_949748355.1. NCBI lineage: Eukaryota > Metazoa > Chordata > Actinopteri > Perciformes > Zoarcidae > Melanostigma > Melanostigma gelatinosum. The sequence continues at coordinate 46,642 of NW_027634838.1, read as the reverse complement.
TTGAGGTCGTAACACCAAAAACATGTTACCCCAGGAAAGGGGCTTCATTCCTGGGTAAACGACATCCAGACCGCCTCCCTGGACCTCCCTGGACCACCCTCCATCTCCCCCCAATATGTGCGCTTAAAGCAGGACGAAAAACAGGTCGTAAACGGGTAATAACATCAAATACGTGTTACCCCATGAAAGAGGGTTCATTCCTGGGTAAAGGACCCACAGACCGCCTCCCTGGACCTCCCTGGACCAGCCTGGACCACCCTGCATCTCCCCCCCAAAATATGGGCTCAAAGCAGGCTGAAAAACAGGTCGTAAAGGGGTAATAACACCAAAAACGTGTTACCCCAGGAAAGGGGCTTCATTCCTGGGTAAAAGACCTCCAGACCGCCTCCCTGGACCTCCCTGGACCACCCTGCACCACCCTCCATCTCCCCCCAATATGTGTGCTTAAAGCAGGCTGAAAAACAGGTAATAAGGGGTAATAACACCAAAAACGTGTTACCCCACCAAACAGGCTTCATTCCTGGGTAAAGCACCTCCACAACGCCACCCTGGAACACTCTGCACCCTCCTGCAGCTCATCTCCCCCAATATGTGGGCTGAAAGCAGGCTGAAAGGCAAGTGATATTGAGGTCGTAACACCAAAAACATGTTACCCCAGGAAAGGGGCTTCATTCCTGGGTAAAGCACCTCCACAACGCCACCCTGGAACACTCTGCACCCTCCTGCAGCTCATCTCCCCCAATATGTGGGCTTAAAGCAGGCTGAAAGGCAAGTGATATTGAGGTCGTAACACCAAAAACATGTTACCGCAGGAAAGGGGCTTCATTCCTGGGTAAAGCACCTCCACAACGCCACCCTGGAACACTCTGCACCCTCCTGCAGCTCATCTCCCCCAATATGTGGGCTTAAAGCAGGCTGAAAGGCAAGTGATATTGAGGTCGTAACACCAAAAACATGTTACCCCAGGAAAGGGGCTTCATTCCTGGGTAAAGCACCTCCACAACGCCACCCTGGAACACTCTGCACCCTCCTGCAGCTCATCTCCCCCAATATGTGGGCTTAAAGCAGGCTGAAAGGCAAGTGATATTGAGGTCGTAACACCAAAAACATGTTACCCCAGGAAAGGGGCTTCATTCCTGGGTAAACGACATCCAGACCGCCTCCCTGGACCTCCCTGGACCACCCTCCATCTCCCCCCAATATGTGCGCTTAAAGCAGGACGAAAAACAGGTCGTAAATGGGTAATAACATCAAATACGTGTTACCCCAGGAAAGAGGCTTCATTCCTGGGTAAAGGACCGACAGACCGCCTCCCTGGACCTCCCTGGACCAGCCTGGACCACCCTGCATCTCCCCCCCAAAATATGGGCTCAAAGCAGGCTGAAAAACAGGTCGTAAAGGGGTAATAACACCAAAAACGTGTTACCCCAGGAAAGGGGCTTCATTCCTGTGTAAACGACCTCCAGACCGCCTCCCTGGACCTCCCTGGACCACCCTGCACCACCCTCCATCTCCCCCCAATATGTGTGCTTAAAGCAGGCTGAAAAACAGGTAATAAGGGGTAATAACACCAAAAACGTGTTACCCCACCAAACAGGCTTCATTCCTGGGTAAAGCACCTCCACAACGCCACCCTGGAACACTCTGCACCCTCCTGCAGCTCATCTCCCACAATATGTGGGCTTAAAGCAGGCTGAAAGGCAAGTGATATTGAGGTCGTAACACCAAAACATGTTACCCCAGGAAAGGGGCTTCATTCCTGGGTAAAGCACCTCCACAACGCCACCCTGGAACACTCTGCACCCTCCTGCAGCTCATCTCCCCCAATATGTGGGCTTAAAGCAGGCTGAAAGGCAAGTGATATTGAGGTCGTAACACCAAAAACATGTTACCCCAGGAAAGGGGCTTCATTCCTGGGTAAAGCACCTCCACAACGCCACCCTGGAACACTCTGCACCCTCCTGCAGCTCATCTCCCCCAATATGTGGGCTTAAAGCAGGCTGAAAGGCAAGTGATATTGAGGTCGTAACACCAAAAACATGTTACCGCAGGAAAGGGGCTTCATTCCTGGGTAAAGCACCTCCACAACGCCACCCTGGAACACTCTGCACCCTCCTGCAGCTCATCTCCCCCAATATGTGGGCTTAAAGCAGGCTGAAAGGCAAGTGATATTGAGGTCGTAACACCAAAAACATGTTACCGCAGGAAAGGGGCTTCATTCCTGGGTAAACGACATCCAGACCGCCTCCCTGGACCTCCCTGGACCACCCTCCATCTCCCCCCAATATGTGCGCTTAAAGCAGGACGAAAAACAGGTCGTAAACGGGTAATAACATCAAATACGTGTTACCCCAGGAAAGAGGCTTCATTCCTGGGTAAAGGACCGACAGACCGCCTCCCTGGACCTCCCTGGACCAGCCTGGACCACCCTGCATCTCCCCCCCAAAATATGGGCTCAAAGCAGGCTGAAAAACAGGTCGTAAAGGGGTAATAACACCAAAAACGTGTTACCCCAGGAAAGGGGCTTCATTCCTGTGTAAACGACCTCCAGACCGCCTCCCTGGACCTCCCTGGACCACCCTGCACCACCCTCCATCTCCCCCCAATATGTGTGCTTAAAGCAGGCTGAAAAACAGGTAATAAGGGGTAATAACACCAAAAACGTGTTACCCCACCAAACAGGCTTCATTCCTGGGTAAAGCACCTCCACAACGCCACCCTGGAACACTCTGCACCCTCCTGCAGCTCATCTCCCCCAATATGTGGGCTTAAAGCAGGCTGAAAGGCAAGTGATATTGAGGTCGTAACACCAAAAACATGTTACCCCAGGAAAGGGGCTTCATTCCTGGGTAAAGCACCTCCACAACGCCACCCTGGAACACTCTGCACCCTCCTGCAGCTCATCTCCCCCAATATGTGGGCTTAAAGCAGGCTGAAAGGCAAGTGATATTGAGGTCGTAACACCAAAAACATGTTACCCCAGGAAAGGGGCTTCATTCCTGGGTAAAGCACCTCCACAACGCCACCCTGGAACACTCTGCACCCTCCTGCAGCTCATCTCCCCCAATATGTGGGCTTAAAGCAGGCTGAAAGGCAAGTGATATTGAGGTCGTAACACCAAAAACATGTTACCCCAGGAAAGGGGCTTCATTCCTGGGTAAAGCACCTCCACAACGCCACCCTGGAACACTCTGCACCCTCCTGCAGCTCATCTCCCCCAATATGTGGGCTTAAAGCAGGCTGAAAGGCAAGTGATATTGAGGTCGTAACACCAAAAACATGTTACCCCAGGAAAGGGGCTTCATTCCTGGGTAAACGACATCCAGACCGCCTCCCTGGACCTCCCTGGACCACCCTCCATCTCCCCCCAATATGTGCGCTTAAAGCAGGACGAAAAACAGGTCGTAAACGGGTAATAACATCAAATACGTGTTACCCCAGGAAAGGGGCTTCATTCCTGGGTAAACGACCTCCAGACCGCCTCCCTGGACCTCCCTGGACCACCCTGCACCACCCTCCATCTCCCCCCAATATGTGTGCTTAAAGCAGGCTGAAAAACAGGTAATAAGGGGTAATAACACCAAAAACGTGTTACCCCACCAAACAGGCTTCATTCCTGGGTAAAGCACCTCCACAACGCCACCCTGGAACACTCTGCACCCTCCTGCAGCTCATCTCCCCCAATATGTGGGCTTAAAGCAGGCTGAAAGGCAAGTGATATTGAGGTCGTAACACCAAAAACATGTTACCCCAGGAAAGGGGCTTCATTCCTGGGTAAAGCACCTCCACAACGCCACCCTGGAACACTCTGCACCCTCCTGCAGCTCATCTCCCCCAATATGTGGGCTTAAAGCAGGCTGAAAGGCAAGTGATATTGAGGTCGTAACACCAAAAACATGTTACCCCAGGAAAGGGGCTTCATTCCTGGGTAAAGCACCTCCACAACGCCACCCTGGAACACTCTGCACCCTCCTGCAGCTCATCTCCCCCAATATGTGGGCTTAAAGCAGGCTGAAAGGCAAGTGATATTGAGGTCATAACACCAAAAACATGTTACCCCAGGAAAGGGGCTTCATTCCTGGGTAAAGCACCTCCACAACGCCACCCTGGAACACTCTGCACCCTCCTGCAGCTCATCTCCCCCAATATGTGGGCTTAAAGCAGGCTGAAAGGCAAGTGATATTGAGGTCGTAACACCAAAAACATGTTACCCCAGGAAAGGGGCTTCATTCCTGGGTAAAGCACCTCCACAACGCCACCCTGGAACACTCTGCACCCTCCTGCAGCTCATCTCCCCCAATATGTGGGCTTAAAGCAGGCTGAAAGGCAAGTGATATTGAGGTCGTAACACCAAAAACATGTTACCCCAGGAAAGGGGCTTCATTCCTGGGTAAACGACATCCAGACCGCCTCCCTGGACCTCCCTGGACCACCCTCCATCTCCCCCCAATATGTGCGCTTAAAGCAGGACGAAAAACAGGTCGTAAACGGGTAATAACATCAAATACGTGTTACCCCATGAAAGAGGGTTCATTCCTGGGTAAAGGACCCACAGACCGCCTCCCTGGACCTCCCTGGACCAGCCTGGACCACCCTGCATCTCCCCCCCAAAATATGGGCTCAAAGCAGGCTGAAAAACAGGTCGTAAAGGGGTAATAACACCAAAAACGTGTTACCCCAGGAAAGGGGCTTCATTCCTGGGTAAAAGACCTCCAGACCGCCTCCCTGGACCTCCCTGGACCACCCTGCACCACCCTCCATCTCCCCCCAATATGTGTGCTTAAAGCAGGCTGAAAAACAGGTAATAAGGGGTAATAACACCAAAAACGTGTTACCCCACCAAACAGGCTTCATTCCTGGGTAAAGCACCTCCACAACGCCACCCTGGAACACTCTGCACCCTCCTGCAGCTCATCTCCCCCAATATGTGGGCTGAAAGCAGGCTGAAAGGCAAGTGATATTGAGGTCGTAACACCAAAAACATGTTACCCCAGGAAAGGGGCTTCATTCCTGGGTAAAGCACCTCCACAACGCCACCCTGGAACACTCTGCACCCTCCTGCAGCTCATCTCCCCCAATATGTGGGCTTAAAGCAGGCTGAAAGGCAAGTGATATTGAGGTCGTAACACCAAAAACATGTTACCGCAGGAAAGGGGCTTCATTCCTGGGTAAAGCACCTCCACAACGCCACCCTGGAACACTCTGCACCCTCCTGCAGCTCATCTCCCCCAATATGTGGGCTTAAAGCAGGCTGAAAGGCAAGTGATATTGAGGTCGTAACACCAAAAACATGTTACCCCAGGAAAGGGGCTTCATTCCTGGGTAAAGCACCTCCACAACGCCACCCTGGAACACTCTGCACCCTCCTGCAGCTCATCTCCCCCAATATGTGGGCTTAAAGCAGGCTGAAAGGCAAGTGATATTGAGGTCGTAACACCAAAAACATGTTACCCCAGGAAAGGGGCTTCATTCCTGGGTAAAGCACCTCCACAACGCCACCCTGGAACACTCTGCACCCTCCTGCAGCTCATCTCCCCCAATATGTGGGCTTAAAGCAGGCTGAAAGGCAAGTGATATTGAGGTCGTAACACCAAAAACATGTTACCCCAGGAAAGGGGCTTCATTCCTGGGTAAAGCACCTCCACAACGCCACCCTGGAACACTCTGCACCCTCCTGCAGCTCATCTCCCCCAATATGTGGGCTTAAAGCAGGCTGAAAGGCAAGTGATATTGAGGTCGTAACACCAAAAACATGTTACCCCAGGAAAGGGGCTTCATTCCTGGGTAAACGACATCCAGACCGCCTCCCTGGACCTCCCTGGACCACCCTCCATCTCCCCCCAATATGTGCGCTTAAAGCAGGACGAAAAACAGGTCGTAAACGGGTAATAACATCAAATACGTGTTACCCCAGGAAAGAGGCTTCATTCCTGGGTAAAGGACCGACAGACCGCCTCCCTGGACCTCCCTGGACCAGCCTGGACCACCCTGCATCTCCCCCCCAAAATATGGGCTCAAAGCAGGCTGAAAAACAGGTCGTAAAGGGGTAATAACACCAAAAACGTGTTACCCCAGGAAAGGGGCTTCATTCCTGGGTAAACGACCTCCAGACCGCCTCCCTGGACCTCCCTGGACCACCCTGCACCACCCTCCATCTCCCCCCAATATGTGTGCTTAAAGCAGGCTGAAAAACAGGTAATAAGGGGTAATAACACCAAAAACGTGTTACCCCACCAAACAGGCTTCATTCCTGGGTAAAGCACCTCCACAACGCCACCCTGGAACACTCTGCACCCTCCTGCAGCTCATCTCCCCCAATATGTGGGCTTAAAGCAGGCTGAAAGGCAAGTGATATTGAGGTCGTAACACCAAAAACATGTTACCCCAGGAAAGGGGCTTCATTCCTGGGTAAAGCACCTCCACAACGCCACCCTGGAACACTCTGCACCCTCCTGCAGCTCATCTCCCCCAATATGTGGGCTTAAAGCAGGCTGAAAGGCAAGTGATATTGAGGTCGTAACACCAAAAACATGTTACCCCAGGAAAGGGGCTTCATTCCTGGGTAAAGCACCTCCACAACGCCACCCTGGAACACTCTGCACCCTCCTGCAGCTCATCTCCCCCAATATGTGGGCTTAAAGCAGGCTGAAAGGCAAGTGATATTGAGGTCGTAACACCAAAAACATGTTACCCCAGGAAAGGGGCTTCATTCCTGGGTAAAGCACCTCCACAACGCCACCCTGGAACACTCTGCACCCTCCTGCAGCTCATCTCCCCCAATATGTGGGCTTAAAGCAGGCTGAAAGGCAAGTGATATTGAGGTCGTAACACCAAAAACATGTTACCCCAGGAAAGGGGCTTCATTCCTGGGTAAACGACATCCAGACCGCCTCCCTGGACCTCCCTGGACCACCCTCCATCTCCCCCCAATATGTGCGCTTAAAGCAGGACGAAAAACAGGTCGTAAACGGGTAATAACATCAAATACGTGTTACCCCAGGAAAGAGGCTTCATTCCTGGGTAAAGGACCGACAGACCGCCTCCCTGGACCTCCCTGGACCTCCCTGGACCAGCCTGGACCACCCTGCATCTCCCCCCCAAAATATGGGCTCAAAGCAGGCTGAAAAACAGGTCGTAAAGGGGTAATAACACCAAAAACGTGTTACCCCACCAAACAGGCTTCATTCCTGGGTAAAGCACCTCCACAACGCCACCCTGGAACACTCTGCACCCTCCTGCAGCTCATCTCCCCCAATATGTGGGCTTAAAGCAGGCTGAAAGGCAAGTGATATTGAGGTCGTAACACCAAAAACATGTTACCCCAGGAAAGGGGCTTCATTCCTGGGTAAAGCACCTCCACAACGCCACCCTGGAACACTCTGCACCCTCCTGCAGCTCATCTCCCCCAATATGTGGGCTTAAAGCAGGCTGAAAGGCAAGTGATATTGAGGTCGTAACACCAAAAACATGTTACCCCAGGAAAGGGGCTTCATTCCTGGGTAAAGCACCTCCACAACGCCACCCTGGAACACTCTGCACCCTCCTGCAGCTCATCTCCCCCAATATGTGGGCTTAAAGCAGGCTGAAAGGCAAGTGATATTGAGGTCGTAACACCAAAAACATGTTACCCCAGGAAAGGGGCTTCATTCCTGGGTAAAGCACCTCCACAACGCCACCCTGGAACACTCTGCACCCTCCTGCAGCTCATCTCCCCCAATATGTGGGCTTAAAGCAGGCTGAAAGGCAAGTGATATTGAGGTCGTAACACCAAAAACATGTTACCCCAGGAAAGGGGCTTCATTCCTGGGTAAACGACATCCAGACCGCCTCCCTGGACCTCCCTGGACCACCCTCCATCTCCCCCCAATATGTGCGCTTAAAGCAGGACGAAAAACAGGTCGTAAACGGGTAATAACATCAAATACGTGTTACCCCATGAAAGAGGGTTCATTCCTGGGTAAAGGACCCACAGACCGCCTCCCTGGACCTCCCTGGACCAGCCTGGACCACCCTGCATCTCCCCCCCAAAATATGGGCTCAAAGCAGGCTGAAAAACAGGTCGTAAAGGGGTAATAACACCAAAAACGTGTTACCCCAGGAAAGGGGCTTCATTCCTGGGTAAAAGACCTCCAGACCGCCTCCCTGGACCTCCCTGGACCACCCTGCACCACCCTCCATCTCCCCCCAATATGTGTGCTTAAAGCAGGCTGAAAAACAGGTAATAAGGGGTAATAACACCAAAAACGTGTTACCCCACCAAACAGGCTTCATTCCTGGGTAAAGCACCTCCACAACGCCACCCTGGAACACTCTGCACCCTCCTGCAGCTCATCTCCCCCAATATGTGGGCTGAAAGCAGGCTGAAAGGCAAGTGATATTGAGGTCGTAACACCAAAAACATGTTACCCCAGGAAAGGGGCTTCATTCCTGGGTAAAGCACCTCCACAACGCCACCCTGGAACACTCTGCACCCTCCTGCAGCTCATCTCCCCCAATATGTGGGCTTAAAGCAGGCTGAAAGGCAAGTGATATTGAGGTCGTAACACCAAAAACATGTTACCGCAGGAAAGGGGCTTCATTCCTGGGTAAAGCACCTCCACAACGCCACCCTGGAACACTCTGCACCCTCCTGCAGCTCATCTCCCCCAATATGTGGGCTTAAAGCAGGCTGAAAGGCAAGTGATATTGAGGTCGTAACACCAAAAACATGTTACCCCAGGAAAGGGGCTTCATTCCTGGGTAAAGCACCTCCACAACGCCACCCTGGAACACTCTGCACCCTCCTGCAGCTCATCTCCCCCAATATGTGGGCTTAAAGCAGGCTGAAAGGCAAGTGATATTGAGGTCGTAACACCAAAAACATGTTACCCCAGGAAAGGGGCTTCATTCCTGGGTAAAGCACCTCCACAACGCCACCCTGGAACACTCTGCACCCTCCTGCAGCTCATCTCCCCCAATATGTGGGCTTAAAGCAGGCTGAAAGGCAAGTGATATTGAGGTCGTAACACCAAAAACATGTTACCCCAGGAAAGGGGCTTCATTCCTGGGTAAAGCACCTCCACAACGCCACCCTGGAACACTCTGCACCCTCCTGCAGCTCATCTCCCCCAATATGTGGGCTTAAAGCAGGCTGAAAGGCAAGTGATATTGAGGTCGTAACACCAAAAACATGTTACCCCAGGAAAGGGGCTTCATTCCTGGGTAAACGACATCCAGACCGCCTCCCTGGACCTCCCTGGACCACCCTCCATCTCCCCCCAATATGTGCGCTTAAAGCAGGACGAAAAACAGGTCGTAAACGGGTAATAACATCAAATACGTGTTACCCCAGGAAAGAGGCTTCATTCCTGGGTAAAGGACCGACAGACCGCCTCCCTGGACCTCCCTGGACCAGCCTGGACCACCCTGCATCTCCCCCCCAAAATATGGGCTCAAAGCAGGCTGAAAAACAGGTCGTAAAGGGGTAATAACACCAAAAACGTGTTACCCCAGGAAAGGGGCTTCATTCCTGGGTAAACGACCTCCAGACCGCCTCCCTGGACCTCCCTGGACCACCCTGCACCACCCTCCATCTCCCCCCAATATGTGTGCTTAAAGCAGGCTGAAAAACAGGTAATAAGGGGTAATAACACCAAAAACGTGTTACCCCACCAAACAGGCTTCATTCCTGGGTAAAGCACCTCCACAACGCCACCCTGGAACACTCTGCACCCTCCTGCAGCTCATCTCCCCCAATATGTGGGCTTAAAGCAGGCTGAAAGGCAAGTGATATTGAGGTCGTAACACCAAAAACATGTTACCCCAGGAAAGGGGCTTCATTCCTGGGTAAAGCACCTCCACAACGCCACCCTGGAACACTCTGCACCCTCCTGCAGCTCATCTCCCCCAATATGTGGGCTTAAAGCAGGCTGAAAGGCAAGTGATATTGAGGTCGTAACACCAAAAACATGTTACCCCAGGAAAGGGGCTTCATTCCTGGGTAAAGCACCTCCACAACGCCACCCTGGAACACTCTGCACCCTCCTGCAGCTCATCTCCCCCAATATGTGGGCTTAAAGCAGGCTGAAAGGCAAGTGATATTGAGGTCGTAACACCAAAAACATGTTACCCCAGGAAAGGGGCTTCATTCCTGGGTAAAGCACCTCCACAACGCCACCCTGGAACACTCTGCACCCTCCTGCAGCTCATCTCCCCCAATATGTGGGCTTAAAGCAGGCTGAAAGGCAAGTGATATTGAGGTCGTAACACCAAAAACATGTTACCCCAGGAAAGGGGCTTCATTCCTGGGTAAACGACATCCAGACCGCCTCCCTGGACCTCCCTGGACCACCCTCCATCTCCCCCCAATATGTGCGCTTAAAGCAGGACGAAAAACAGGTCGTAAACGGGTAATAACATCAAATACGTGTTACCCCAGGAAAGAGGCTTCATTCCTGGGTAAAGGACCGACAGACCGCCTCCCTGGACCTCCCTGGACCAGCCTGGACCACCCTGCATCTCCCCCCCAAAATATGGGCTCAAAGCAGGCTGAAAAACAGGTCGTAAAGGGGTAATAACACCAAAAACGTGTTACCCCACCAAACAGGCTTCATTCCTGGGTAAAGCACCTCCACAACGCCACCCTGGAACACTCTGCACCCTCCTGCAGCTCATCTCCCCCAATATGTGGGCTTAAAGCAGGCTGAAAGGCAAGTGATATTGAGGTCGTAACACCAAAAACATGTTACCCCAGGAAAGGGGCTTCATTCCTGGGTAAAGCACCTCCACAACGCCACCCTGGAACACTCTGCACCCTCCTGCAGCTCATCTCCCCCAATATGTGGGCTTAAAGCAGGCTGAAAGGCAAGTGATATTGAGGTCGTAACACCAAAAACATGTTACCCCAGGAAAGGGGCTTCATTCCTGGGTAAACGACATCCAGACCGCCTCCCTGGACCTCCCTGGACCACCCTCCATCTCCCCCCAATATGTGCGCTTAAAGCAGGACGAAAAACAGGTCGTAAACGGGTAATAACATCAAATACGTGTTACCCCAGGAAAGAGGCTTCATTCCTGGGTAAAGGACCGACAGACCGCCTCCCTGGACCTCCCTGGACCAGCCTGGACCACCCTGCATCTCCCCCCCAAAATATGGGCTCAAAGCAGGCTGAAAAACAGGTCGTAAAGGGGTAATAACACCAAACACGTGTTACCCCAGGAAAGGGGCTTCATTCCTGTGTAAACGACCTCCAGACCGCCTCCCTGGACCTCCCTGGACCACCCTGCACCACCCTCCATCTCCCCCCAATATGTGTGCTTAAAGCAGGCTGAAAAACAGGTAATAAGGGGTAATAACACCAAAAACGTGTTACCCCACCAAACAGGCTTCATTCCTGGGTAAAGCACCTCCACAACGCCACCCTGGAACACTCTGCACCCTCCTGCAGCTCATCTCCCCCAATATGTGGGCTTAAAGCAGGCTGAAAGGCAAGTGATATTGAGGTCGTAACACCAAAAACATGTTACCCCAGGAAAGGGGCTTCATTCCTGGGTAAAGCACCTCCACAACGCCACCCTGGAACACTCTGCACCCTCCTGCAGCTCATCTCCCCCAATATGTGGGCTTAAAGCAGGCTGAAAGGCAAGTGATATTGAGGTCGTAACACCAAAAACATGTTACCCCAGGAAAGGGGCTTCATTCCTGGGTAAAGCACCTCCACAACGCCACCCTGGAACACTCTGCACCCTCCTGCAGCTCATCTCCCCCAATATGTGGGCTTAAAGCAGGCTGAAAGGCAAGTGATATTGAGGTCGTAACACCAAAAACATGTTACCCCAGGAAAGGGGCTTCATTCCTGGGTAAAGCACCTCCACAACGCCACCCTGGAACACTCTGCACCCTCCTGCAGCTCATCTCCCCCAATATGTGGGCTTAAAGCAGGCTGAAAGGCAAGTGATATTGAGGTCGTAACACCAAAAACATGTTACCCCAGGAAAGGGGCTTCATTCCTGGGTAAAGCACCTCCACAACGCCACCCTGGAACACTCTGCACCCTCCTGCAGCTCATCTCCCCCAATATGTGGGCTTAAAGCAGGCTGAAAGGCAAGTGATATTGAGGTCGTAACACCAAAAACATGTTACCGCAGGAAAGGGGCTTCATTCCTGGGTAAAGCACCTCCACAACGCCACCCTGGAACACTCTGCACCCTCCTGCAGCTCATCTCCCCCAATATGTGGGCTTAAAGCAGGCTGAAAGGCAAGTGATATTGAGGTCGTAACACCAAAAACATGTTACCCCAGGAAAGGGGCTTCATTCCTGGGTAAAGCACCTCCACAACGCCACCCTGGAACACTCTGCACCCTCCTGCAGCTCATCTCCCCCAATATGTGGGCTTAAAGCAGGCTGAAAGGCAAGTGATATTGAGGTCGTAACACCAAAAACATGTTACCGCAGGAAAGGGGCTTCATTCCTGGGTAAAGCACCTCCACAACGCCACCCTGGAACACTCTGCACCCTCCTGCAGCTCATCTCCCCCAATATGTGGGCTTAAAGCAGGCTGAAAGGCAAGTGATATTGAGGTCGTAACACCAAAAACATGTTACCCCAGGAAAGGGGCTTCATTCCTGGGTAAAGCACCTCCACAACGCCACCCTGGAACACTCTGCACCCTCCTGCAGCTCATCTCCCCCAATATGTGGGCTTAAAGCAGGCTGAAAGGCAAGTGATATTGAGGTCGTAACACCAAAAACATGTTACCCCAGGAAAGGGGCTTCATTCCTGGGTAAACGACATCCAGACCGCCTCCCTGGACCTCCCTGGACCACCCTCCATCTCCCCCCAATATGTGCGCTTAAAGCAGGACGAAAAACAGGTCGTAAATGGGTAATAACATCAAATACGTGTTACCCCAGGAAAGAGGCTTCATTCCTGGGTAAAGGACCGACAGACCGCCTCCCTGGACCTCCCTGGACCAGCCTGGACCACCCTGCATCTCCCCCCCAAAATATGGGCTCAAAGCAGGCTGAAAAACAGGTCGTAAAGGGGTAATAACACCAAAAACGTGTTACCCCAGGAAAGGGGCTTCATTCCTGTGTAAACGACCTCCAGACCGCCTCCCTGGACCTCCCTGGACCACCCTGCACCACCCTCCATCTCCCCCCAATATGTGTGCTTAAAGCAGGCTGAAAAACAGGTAATAAGGGGTAATAACACCAAAAACGTGTTACCCCACCAAACAGGCTTCATTCCTGGGTAAAGCACCTCCACAACGCCACCCTGGAACACTCTGCACCCTCCTGCAGCTCATCTCCCACAATATGTGGGCTTAAAGCAGGCTGAAAGGCAAGTGATATTGAGGTCGTAACACCAAAACATGTTACCCCAGGAAAGGGGCTTCATTCCTGGGTAAAGCACCTCCACAACGCCACCCTGGAACACTCTGCACCCTCCTGCAGCTCATCTCCCCCAATATGTGGGCTTAAAGCAGGCTGAAAGGCAAGTGATATTGAGGTCGTAACACCAAAAACATGTTACCCCAGGAAAGGGGCTTCATTCCTGGGTAAAGCACCTCCACAACGCCACCCTGGAACACTCTGCACCCTCCTGCAGCTCATCTCCCCCAATATGTGGGCTTAAAGCAGGCTGAAAGGCAAGTGATATTGAGGTCGTAACACCAAAAACATGTTACCGCAGGAAAGGGGCTTCATTCCTGGGTAAAGCACCTCCACAACGCCACCCTGGAACACTCTGCACCCTCCTGCAGCTCATCTCCCCCAATATGTGGGCTTAAAGCAGGCTGAAAGGCAAGTGATATTGAGGTCGTAACACCAAAAACATGTTACCGCAGGAAAGGGGCTTCATTCCTGGGTAAACGACATCCAGACCGCCTCCCTGGACCTCCCTGGACCACCCTCCATCTCCCCCCAATATGTGCGCTTAAAGCAGGACGAAAAACAGGTCGTAAACGGGTAATAACATCAAATACGTGTTACCCCAGGAAAGAGGCTTCATTCCTGGGTAAAGGACCGACAGACCGCCTCCCTGGACCTCCCTGGACCAGCCTGGACCACCCTGCATCTCCCCCCCAAAATATGGGCTCAAAGCAGGCTGAAAAACAGGTCGTAAAGGGGTAATAACACCAAAAACGTGTTACCCCAGGAAAGGGGCTTCATTCCTGTGTAAACGACCTCCAGACCGCCTCCCTGGACCTCCCTGGACCACCCTGCACCACCCTCCATCTCCCCCCAATATGTGTGCTTAAAGCAGGCTGAAAAACAGGTAATAAGGGGTAATAACACCAAAAACGTGTTACCCCACCAAACAGGCTTCATTCCTGGGTAAAGCACCTCCACAACGCCACCCTGGAACACTCTGCACCCTCCTGCAGCTCATCTCCCCCAATATGTGGGCTTAAAGCAGGCTGAAAGGCAAGTGATATTGAGGTCGTAACACCAAAAACATGTTACCCCAGGAAAGGGGCTTCATTCCTGGGTAAAGCACCTCCACAACGCCACCCTGGAACACTCTGCACCCTCCTGCAGCTCATCTCCCCCAATATGTGGGCTTAAAGCAGGCTGAAAGGCAAGTGATATTGAGGTCGTAACACCAAAAACATGTTACCCCAGGAAAGGGGCTTCATTCCTGGGTAAAGCACCTCCACAACGCCACCCTGGAACACTCTGCACCCTCCTGCAGCTCATCTCCCCCAATATGTGGGCTTAAAGCAGGCTGAAAGGCAAGTGATATTGAGGTCGTAACACCAAAAACATGTTACCCCAGGAAAGGGGCTTCATTCCTGGGTAAAGCACCTCCACAACGCCACCCTGGAACACTCTGCACCCTCCTGCAGCTCATCTCCCCCAATATGTGGGCTTAAAGCAGGCTGAAAGGCAAGTGATATTGAGGTCGTAACACCAAAAACATGTTACCCCAGGAAAGGGGCTTCATTCCTGGGTAAACGACATCCAGACCGCCTCCCTGGACCTCCCTGGACCACCCTCCATCTCCCCCCAATATGTGCGCTTAAAGCAGGACGAAAAACAGGTCGTAAACGGGTAATAACATCAAATACGTGTTACCCCAGGAAAGAGGCTTCATTCCTGGGTAAAGGACCGACAGACCGCCTCCCTGGACCTCCCTGGACCAGCCTGGACCACCCTGCATCTCCCCCCCAAAATATGGGCTCAAAGCAGGCTGAAAAACAGGTCGTAAAGGGGTAATAACACCAAAAACGTGTTACCCCAGGAAAGGGGCTTCATTCCTGGGTAAACGACCTCCAGACCGCCTCCCTGGACCTCCCTGGACCACCCTGCACCACCCTCCATCTCCCCCCAATATGTGTGCTTAAAGCAGGCTGAAAAACAGGTAATAAGGGGTAATAACACCAAAAACGTGTTACCCCACCAAACAGGCTTCATTCCTGGGTAAAGCACCTCCACAACGCCACCCTGGAACACTCTGCACCCTCCTGCAGCTCATCTCCCCCAATATGTGGGCTTAAAGCAGGCTGAAAGGCAAGTGATATTGAGGTCGTAACACCAAAAACATGTTACCCCAGGAAAGGGGCTTCATTCCTGGGTAAAGCACCTCCACAACGCCACCCTGGAACACTCTGCACCCTCCTGCAGCTCATCTCCCCCAATATGTGGGCTTAAAGCAGGCTGAAAGGCAAGTGATATTGAGGTCGTAACACCAAAAACATGTTACCCCAGGAAAGGGGCTTCATTCCTGGGTAAAGCACCTCCACAACGCCACCCTGGAACACTCTGCACCCTCCTGCAGCTCATCTCCCCCAATATGTGGGCTTAAAGCAGGCTGAAAGGCAAGTGATATTGAGGTCGTAACACCAAAAACATGTTACCCCAGGAAAGGGGCTTCATTCCTGGGTAAAGCACCTCCACAACGCCACCCTGGAACACTCTGCACCCTCCTGCAGCTCATCTCCCCCAATATGTGGGCTTAAAGCAGGCTGAAAGGCAAGTGATATTGAGGTCGTAACACCAAAAACATGTTACCCCAGGAAAGGGGCTTCATTCCTGGGTAAACGACATCCAGACCGCCTCCCTGGACCTCCCTGGACCACCCTCCATCTCCCCCCAATATGTGCGCTTAAAGCAGGACGAAAAACAGGTCGTAAACGGGTAATAACATCAAATACGTGTTACCCCAGGAAAGAGGCTTCATTCCTGGGTAAAGGACCGACAGACCGCCTCCCTGGACCTCCCTGGACCAGCCTGGACCACCCTGCATCTCCCCCCCAAAATATGGGCTCAAAGCAGGCTGAAAAACAGGTCGTAAAGGGGTAATAACACCAAAAACGTGTTACCCCACCAAACAGGCTTCATTCCTGGGTAAAGCACCTCCACAACGCCACCCTGGAACACTCTGCACCCTCCTGCAGCTCATCTCCCCCAATATGTGGGCTTAAAGCAGGCTGAAAGGCAAGTGATATTGAGGTCGTAACACCAAAAACATGTTACCCCAGGAAAGGGGCTTCATTCCTGGGTAAAGCACCTCCACAACGCCACCCTGGAACACTCTGCACCCTCCTGCAGCTCATCTCCCCCAATATGTGGGCTTAAAGCAGGCTGAAAGGCAAGTGATATTGAGGTCGTAACACCAAAAACATGTTACCCCAGGAAAGGGGCTTCATTCCTGGGTAAAGCACCTCCACAACGCCACCCTGGAACACTCTGCACCCTCCTGCAGCTCATCTCCCCCAATATGTGGGCTTAAAGCAGGCTGAAAGGCAAGTGATATTGAGGTCGTAACACCAAAAACATGTTACCCCAGGAAAGGGGCTTCATTCCTGGGTAAACGACATCCAGACCGCCTCCCTGGACCTCCCTGGACCACCCTCCATCTCCCCCCAATATGTGCGCTTAAAGCAGGACGAAAAACAGGTCGTAAACGGGTAATAACATCAAATACGTGTTACCCCATGAAAGAGGGTTCATTCCTGGGTAAAGGACCCACAGACCGCCTCCCTGGACCTCCCTGGACCAGCCTGGACCACCCTGCATCTCCCCCCCAAAATATGGGCTCAAAGCAGGCTGAAAAACAGGTCGTAAAGGGGTAATAACACCAAAAACGTGTTACCCCAGGAAAGGGGCTTCATTCCTGGGTAAAAGACCTCCAGACCGCCTCCCTGGACCTCCCTGGACCACCCTGCACCACCCTCCATCTCCCCCCAATATGTGTGCTTAAAGCAGGCTGAAAAACAGGTAATAAGGGGTAATAACACCAAAAACGTGTTACCCCACCAAACAGGCTTCATTCCTGGGTAAAGCACCTCCACAACGCCACCCTGGAACACTCTGCACCCTCCTGCAGCTCATCTCCCCCAATATGTGGGCTGAAAGCAGGCTGAAAGGCAAGTGATATTGAGGTCGTAACACCAAAAACATGTTACCCCAGGAAAGGGGCTTCATTCCTGGGTAAAGCACCTCCACAACGCCACCCTGGAACACTCTGCACCCTCCTGCAGCTCATCTCCCCCAATATGTGGGCTTAAAGCAGGCTGAAAGGCAAGTGATATTGAGGTCGTAACACCAAAAACATGTTACCGCAGGAAAGGGGCTTCATTCCTGGGTAAAGCACCTCCACAACGCCACCCTGGAACACTCTGCACCCTCCTGCAGCTCATCTCCCCCAATATGTGGGCTTAAAGCAGGCTGAAAGGCAAGTGATATTGAGGTCGTAACACCAAAAACATGTTACCCCAGGAAAGGGGCTTCATTCCTGGGTAAAGCACCTCCACAACGCCACCCTGGAACACTCTGCACCCTCCTGCAGCTCATCTCCCCCAATATGTGGGCTTAAAGCAGGCTGAAAGGCAAGTGATATTGAGGTCGTAACACCAAAAACATGTTACCCCAGGAAAGGGGCTTCATTCCTGGGTAAAGCACCTCCACAACGCCACCCTGGAACACTCTGCACCCTCCTGCAGCTCATCTCCCCCAATATGTGGGCTTAAAGCAGGCTGAAAGGCAAGTGATATTGAGGTCGTAACACCAAAAACATGTTACCCCAGGAAAGGGGCTTCATTCCTGGGTAAAGCACCTCCACAACGCCACCCTGGAACACTCTGCACCCTCCTGCAGCTCATCTCCCCCAATATGTGGGCTTAAAGCAGGCTGAAAGGCAAGTGATATTGAGGTCGTAACACCAAAAACATGTTACCCCAGGAAAGGGGCTTCATTCCTGGGTAAACGACATCCAGACCGCCTCCCTGGACCTCCCTGGACCACCCTCCATCTCCCCCCAATATGTGCGCTTAAAGCAGGACGAAAAACAGGTCGTAAACGGGTAATAACATCAAATACGTGTTACCCCAGGAAAGAGGCTTCATTCCTGGGTAAAGGACCGACAGACCGCCTCCCTGGACCTCCCTGGACCAGCCTGGACCACCCTGCATCTCCCCCCCAAAATATGGGCTCAAAGCAGGCTGAAAAACAGGTCGTAAAGGGGTAATAACACCAAAAACGTGTTACCCCAGGAAAGGGGCTTCATTCCTGGGTAAACGACCTCCAGACCGCCTCCCTGGACCTCCCTGGACCACCCTGCACCACCCTCCATCTCCCCCCAATATGTGTGCTTAAAGCAGGCTGAAAAACAGGTAATAAGGGGTAATAACACCAAAAACGTGTTACCCCACCAAACAGGCTTCATTCCTGGGTAAAGCACCTCCACAACGCCACCCTGGAACACTCTGCACCCTCCTGCAGCTCATCTCCCCCAATATGTGGGCTTAAAGCAGGCTGAAAGGCAAGTGATATTGAGGTCGTAACACCAAAAACATGTTACCCCAGGAAAGGGGCTTCATTCCTGGGTAAAGCACCTCCACAACGCCACCCTGGAACACTCTGCACCCTCCTGCAGCTCATCTCCCCCAATATGTGGGCTTAAAGCAGGCTGAAAGGCAAGTGATATTGAGGTCGTAACACCAAAAACATGTTACCCCAGGAAAGGGGCTTCATTCCTGGGTAAAGCACCTCCACAACGCCACCCTGGAACACTCTGCACCCTCCTGCAGCTCATCTCCCCCAATATGTGGGCTTAAAGCAGGCTGAAAGGCAAGTGATATTGAGGTCGTAACACCAAAAACATGTTACCCCAGGAAAGGGGCTTCATTCCTGGGTAAAGCACCTCCACAACGCCACCCTGGAACACTCTGCACCCTCCTGCAGCTCATCTCCCCCAATATGTGGGCTTAAAGCAGGCTGAAAGGCAAGTGATATTGAGGTCGTAACACCAAAAACATGTTACCCCAGGAAAGGGGCTTCATTCCTGGGTAAACGACATCCAGACCGCCTCCCTGGACCTCCCTGGACCACCCTCCATCTCCCCCCAATATGTGCGCTTAAAGCAGGACGAAAAACAGGTCGTAAACGGGTAATAACATCAAATACGTGTTACCCCATGAAAGAGGGTTCATTCCTGGGTAAAGGACCCACAGACCGCCTCCCTGGACCTCCCTGGACCAGCCTGGACCACCCTGCATCTCCCCCCCAAAATATGGGCTCAAAGCAGGCTGAAAAACAGGTCGTAAAGGGGTAATAACACCAAAAACGTGTTACCCCAGGAAAGGGGCTTCATTCCTGGGTAAAAGACCTCCAGACCGCCTCCCTGGACCTCCCTGGACCACCCTGCACCACCCTCCATCTCCCCCCAATATGTGTGCTTAAAGCAGGCTGAAAAACAGGTAATAAGGGGTAATAACACCAAAAACGTGTTACCCCACCAAACAGGCTTCATTCCTGGGTAAAGCACCTCCACAACGCCACCCTGGAACACTCTGCACCCTCCTGCAGCTCATCTCCCCCAATATGTGGGCTGAAAGCAGGCTGAAAGGCAAGTGATATTGAGGTCGTAACACCAAAAACATGTTACCCCAGGAAAGGGGCTTCATTCCTGGGTAAAGCACCTCCACAACGCCACCCTGGAACACTCTGCACCCTCCTGCAGCTCATCTCCCCCAATATGTGGGCTTAAAGCAGGCTGAAAGGCAAGTGATATTGAGGTCGTAACACCAAAAACATGTTACCGCAGGAAAGGGGCTTCATTCCTGGGTAAAGCACCTCCACAACGCCACCCTGGAACACTCTGCACCCTCCTGCAGCTCATCTCCCCCAATATGTGGGCTTAAAGCAGGCTGAAAGGCAAGTGATATTGAGGTCGTAACACCAAAAACATGTTACCCCAGGAAAGGGGCTTCATTCCTGGGTAAAGCACCTCCACAACGCCACCCTGGAACACTCTGCACCCTCCTGCAGCTCATCTCCCCCAATATGTGGGCTTAAAGCAGGCTGAAAGGCAAGTGATATTGAGGTCGTAACACCAAAAACATGTTACCCCAGGAAAGGGGCTTCATTCCTGGGTAAAGCACCTCCACAACGCCACCCTGGAACACTCTGCACCCTCCTGCAGCTCATCTCCCCCAATATGTGGGCTTAAAGCAGGCTGAAAGGCAAGTGATATTGAGGTCGTAACACCAAAAACATGTTACCCCAGGAAAGGGGCTTCATTCCTGGGTAAAGCACCTCCACAACGCCACCCTGGAACACTCTGCACCCTCCTGCAGCTCATCTCCCCCAATATGTGGGCTTAAAGCAGGCTGAAAGGCAAGTGATATTGAGGTCGTAACACCAAAAACATGTTACCCCAGGAAAGGGGCTTCATTCCTGGGTAAACGACATCCAGACCGCCTCCCTGGACCTCCCTGGACCACCCTCCATCTCCCCCCAATATGTGCGCTTAAAGCAGGACGAAAAACAGGTCGTAAACGGGTAATAACATCAAATACGTGTTACCCCAGGAAAGAGGCTTCATTCCTGGGTAAAGGACCGACAGACCGCCTCCCTGGACCTCCCTGGACCAGCCTGGACCACCCTGCATCTCCCCCCCAAAATATGGGCTCAAAGCAGGCTGAAAAACAGGTCGTAAAGGGGTAATAACACCAAAAACGTGTTACCCCACCAAACAGGCTTCATTCCTGGGTAAAGCACCTCCACAACGCCACCCTGGAACACTCTGCACCCTCCTGCAGCTCATCTCCCCCAATATGTGGGCTTAAAGCAGGCTGAAAGGCAAGTGATATTGAGGTCGTAACACCAAAAACATGTTACCCCAGGAAAGGGGCTTCATTCCTGGGTAAAGCACCTCCACAACGCCACCCTGGAACACTCTGCACCCTCCTGCAGCTCATCTCCCCCAATATGTGGGCTTAAAGCAGGCTGAAAGGCAAGTGATATTGAGGTCGTAACACCAAAAACATGTTACCCCAGGAAAGGGGCTTCATTCCTGGGTAAAGCACCTCCACAACGCCACCCTGGAACACTCTGCACCCTCCTGCAGCTCATCTCCCCCAATATGTGGGCTTAAAGCAGGCTGAAAGGCAAGTGATATTGAGGTCGTAACACCAAAAACATGTTACCCCAGGAAAGGGGCTTCATTCCTGGGTAAAGCACCTCCACAACGCCACCCTGGAACACTCTGCACCCTCCTGCAGCTCATCTCCCCCAATATGTGGGCTTAAAGCAGGCTGAAAGGCAAGTGATATTGAGGTCGTAACACCAAAAACATGTTACCCCAGGAAAGGGGCTTCATTCCTGGGTAAACGACATCCAGACCGCCTCCCTGGACCTCCCTGGACCACCCTCCATCTCCCCCCAATATGTGCGCTTAAAGCAGGACGAAAAACAGGTCGTAAACGGGTAATAACATCAAATACGTGTTACCCCAGGAAAGAGGCTTCATTCCTGGGTAAAGGACCGACAGACCGCCTCCCTGGACCTCCCTGGACCAGCCTGGACCACCCTGCATCTCCCCCCCAAAATATGGGCTCAAAGCAGGCTGAAAAACAGGTCGTAAAGGGGTAATAACACCAAAAACGTGTTACCCC
Source organism: Melanostigma gelatinosum (assembly GCF_949748355.1). Lineage (NCBI taxonomy): Eukaryota > Metazoa > Chordata > Actinopteri > Perciformes > Zoarcidae > Melanostigma > Melanostigma gelatinosum. Next base: position 24,760 of record NW_027634838.1, on the reverse strand, counting down.
AGGAAAGGGGCTTCATTCCTGGGTAAACGACCTCCAGACCGCCTCCCTGGACCTCCCTGGACCACCCTGCACCACCCTCCATCTCCCCCCAATATGTGTGCTTAAAGCAGGCTGAAAAACAGGTAATAAGGGGTAATAACACCAAAAACGTGTTACCCCACCAAACAGGCTTCATTCCTGGGTAAAGCACCTCCACAACGCCACCCTGGAACACTCTGCACCCTCCTGCAGCTCATCTCCCCCAATATGTGGGCTTAAAGCAGGCTGAAAGGCAAGTGATATTGAGGTCGTAACACCAAAAACATGTTACCCCAGGAAAGGGGCTTCATTCCTGGGTAAAGCACCTCCACAACGCCACCCTGGAACACTCTGCACCCTCCTGCAGCTCATCTCCCCCAATATGTGGGCTTAAAGCAGGCTGAAAGGCAAGTGATATTGAGGTCGTAACACCAAAAACATGTTACCCCAGGAAAGGGGCTTCATTCCTGGGTAAAGCACCTCCACAACGCCACCCTGGAACACTCTGCACCCTCCTGCAGCTCATCTCCCCCAATATGTGGGCTTAAAGCAGGCTGAAAGGCAAGTGATATTGAGGTCGTAACACCAAAAACATGTTACCCCAGGAAAGGGGCTTCATTCCTGGGTAAAGCACCTCCACAACGCCACCCTGGAACACTCTGCACCCTCCTGCAGCTCATCTCCCCCAATATGTGGGCTTAAAGCAGGCTGAAAGGCAAGTGATATTGAGGTCGTAACACCAAAAACATGTTACCCCAGGAAAGGGGCTTCATTCCTGGGTAAACGACATCCAGACCGCCTCCCTGGACCTCCCTGGACCACCCTCCATCTCCCCCCAATATGTGCGCTTAAAGCAGGACGAAAAACAGGTCGTAAACGGGTAATAACATCAAATACGTGTTACCCCAGGAAAGAGGCTTCATTCCTGGGTAAAGGACCGACAGACCGCCTCCCTGGACCTCCCTGGACCAGCCTGGACCACCCTGCATCTCCCCCCCAAAATATGGGCTCAAAGCAGGCTGAAAAACAGGTCGTAAAGGGGTAATAACACCAAAAACGTGTTACCCCACCAAACAGGCTTCATTCCTGGGTAAAGCACCTCCACAACGCCACCCTGGAACACTCTGCACCCTCCTGCAGCTCATCTCCCCCAATATGTGGGCTTAAAGCAGGCTGAAAGGCAAGTGATATTGAGGTCGTAACACCAAAAACATGTTACCCCAGGAAAGGGGCTTCATTCCTGGGTAAAGCACCTCCACAACGCCACCCTGGAACACTCTGCACCCTCCTGCAGCTCATCTCCCCCAATATGTGGGCTTAAAGCAGGCTGAAAGGCAAGTGATATTGAGGTCGTAACACCAAAAACATGTTACCCCAGGAAAGGGGCTTCATTCCTGGGTAAAGCACCTCCACAACGCCACCCTGGAACACTCTGCACCCTCCTGCAGCTCATCTCCCCCAATATGTGGGCTTAAAGCAGGCTGAAAGGCAAGTGATATTGAGGTCGTAACACCAAAAACATGTTACCCCAGGAAAGGGGCTTCATTCCTGGGTAAACGACATCCAGACCGCCTCCCTGGACCTCCCTGGACCACCCTCCATCTCCCCCCAATATGTGCGCTTAAAGCAGGACGAAAAACAGGTCGTAAACGGGTAATAACATCAAATACGTGTTACCCCATGAAAGAGGGTTCATTCCTGGGTAAAGGACCCACAGACCGCCTCCCTGGACCTCCCTGGACCAGCCTGGACCACCCTGCATCTCCCCCCCAAAATATGGGCTCAAAGCAGGCTGAAAAACAGGTCGTAAAGGGGTAATAACACCAAAAACGTGTTACCCCAGGAAAGGGGCTTCATTCCTGGGTAAAAGACCTCCAGACCGCCTCCCTGGACCTCCCTGGACCACCCTGCACCACCCTCCATCTCCCCCCAATATGTGTGCTTAAAGCAGGCTGAAAAACAGGTAATAAGGGGTAATAACACCAAAAACGTGTTACCCCACCAAACAGGCTTCATTCCTGGGTAAAGCACCTCCACAACGCCACCCTGGAACACTCTGCACCCTCCTGCAGCTCATCTCCCCCAATATGTGGGCTGAAAGCAGGCTGAAAGGCAAGTGATATTGAGGTCGTAACACCAAAAACATGTTACCCCAGGAAAGGGGCTTCATTCCTGGGTAAAGCACCTCCACAACGCCACCCTGGAACACTCTGCACCCTCCTGCAGCTCATCTCCCCCAATATGTGGGCTTAAAGCAGGCTGAAAGGCAAGTGATATTGAGGTCGTAACACCAAAAACATGTTACCGCAGGAAAGGGGCTTCATTCCTGGGTAAAGCACCTCCACAACGCCACCCTGGAACACTCTGCACCCTCCTGCAGCTCATCTCCCCCAATATGTGGGCTTAAAGCAGGCTGAAAGGCAAGTGATATTGAGGTCGTAACACCAAAAACATGTTACCCCAGGAAAGGGGCTTCATTCCTGGGTAAAGCACCTCCACAACGCCACCCTGGAACACTCTGCACCCTCCTGCAGCTCATCTCCCCCAATATGTGGGCTTAAAGCAGGCTGAAAGGCAAGTGATATTGAGGTCGTAACACCAAAAACATGTTACCCCAGGAAAGGGGCTTCATTCCTGGGTAAAGCACCTCCACAACGCCACCCTGGAACACTCTGCACCCTCCTGCAGCTCATCTCCCCCAATATGTGGGCTTAAAGCAGGCTGAAAGGCAAGTGATATTGAGGTCGTAACACCAAAAACATGTTACCCCAGGAAAGGGGCTTCATTCCTGGGTAAACGACATCCAGACCGCCTCCCTGGACCTCCCTGGACCACCCTCCATCTCCCCCCAATATGTGCGCTTAAAGCAGGACGAAAAACAGGTCGTAAACGGGTAATAACATCAAATACGTGTTACCCCAGGAAAGAGGCTTCATTCCTGGGTAAAGGACCGACAGACCGCCTCCCTGGACCTCCCTGGACCAGCCTGGACCACCCTGCATCTCCCCCCCAAAATATGGGCTCAAAGCAGGCTGAAAAACAGGTCGTAAAGGGGTAATAACACCAAAAACGTGTTACCCCAGGAAAGGGGCTTCATTCCTGGGTAAACGACCTCCAGACCGCCTCCCTGGACCTCCCTGGACCACCCTGCACCACCCTCCATCTCCCCCCAATATGTGTGCTTAAAGCAGGCTGAAAAACAGGTAATAAGGGGTAATAACACCAAAAACGTGTTACCCCACCAAACAGGCTTCATTCCTGGGTAAAGCACCTCCACAACGCCACCCTGGAACACTCTGCACCCTCCTGCAGCTCATCTCCCCCAATATGTGGGCTTAAAGCAGGCTGAAAGGCAAGTGATATTGAGGTCGTAACACCAAAAACATGTTACCCCAGGAAAGGGGCTTCATTCCTGGGTAAAGCACCTCCACAACGCCACCCTGGAACACTCTGCACCCTCCTGCAGCTCATCTCCCCCAATATGTGGGCTTAAAGCAGGCTGAAAGGCAAGTGATATTGAGGTCGTAACACCAAAAACATGTTACCCCAGGAAAGGGGCTTCATTCCTGGGTAAAGCACCTCCACAACGCCACCCTGGAACACTCTGCACCCTCCTGCAGCTCATCTCCCCCAATATGTGGGCTTAAAGCAGGCTGAAAGGCAAGTGATATTGAGGTCGTAACACCAAAAACATGTTACCCCAGGAAAGGGGCTTCATTCCTGGGTAAAGCACCTCCACAACGCCACCCTGGAACACTCTGCACCCTCCTGCAGCTCATCTCCCCCAATATGTGGGCTTAAAGCAGGCTGAAAGGCAAGTGATATTGAGGTCGTAACACCAAAAACATGTTACCCCAGGAAAGGGGCTTCATTCCTGGGTAAACGACATCCAGACCGCCTCCCTGGACCTCCCTGGACCACCCTCCATCTCCCCCCAATATGTGCGCTTAAAGCAGGACGAAAAACAGGTCGTAAACGGGTAATAACATCAAATACGTGTTACCCCAGGAAAGAGGCTTCATTCCTGGGTAAAGGACCGACAGACCGCCTCCCTGGACCTCCCTGGACCAGCCTGGACCACCCTGCATCTCCCCCCCAAAATATGGGCTCAAAGCAGGCTGAAAAACAGGTCGTAAAGGGGTAATAACACCAAAAACGTGTTACCCCACCAAACAGGCTTCATTCCTGGGTAAAGCACCTCCACAACGCCACCCTGGAACACTCTGCACCCTCCTGCAGCTCATCTCCCCCAATATGTGGGCTTAAAGCAGGCTGAAAGGCAAGTGATATTGAGGTCGTAACACCAAAAACATGTTACCCCAGGAAAGGGGCTTCATTCCTGGGTAAAGCACCTCCACAACGCCACCCTGGAACACTCTGCACCCTCCTGCAGCTCATCTCCCCCAATATGTGGGCTTAAAGCAGGCTGAAAGGCAAGTGATATTGAGGTCGTAACACCAAAAACATGTTACCCCAGGAAAGGGGCTTCATTCCTGGGTAAAGCACCTCCACAACGCCACCCTGGAACACTCTGCACCCTCCTGCAGCTCATCTCCCCCAATATGTGGGCTTAAAGCAGGCTGAAAGGCAAGTGATATTGAGGTCGTAACACCAAAAACATGTTACCCCAGGAAAGGGGCTTCATTCCTGGGTAAACGACATCCAGACCGCCTCCCTGGACCTCCCTGGACCACCCTCCATCTCCCCCCAATATGTGCGCTTAAAGCAGGACGAAAAACAGGTCGTAAACGGGTAATAACATCAAATACGTGTTACCCCAGGAAAGGGGCTTCATTCCTGGGTAAAAGACCTCCAGACCGCCTCCCTGGACCTCCCTGGACCACCCTGCACCACCCTCCATCTCCCCCCAATATGTGTGCTTAAAGCAGGCTGAAAAACAGGTAATAAGGGGTAATAACACCAAAAACGTGTTACCCCACCAAACAGGCTTCATTCCTGGGTAAAGCACCTCCACAACGCCACCCTGGAACACTCTGCACCCTCCTGCAGCTCATCTCCCCCAATATGTGGGCTGAAAGCAGGCTGAAAGGCAAGTGATATTGAGGTCGTAACACCAAAAACATGTTACCCCAGGAAAGGGGCTTCATTCCTGGGTAAAGCACCTCCACAACGCCACCCTGGAACACTCTGCACCCTCCTGCAGCTCATCTCCCCCAATATGTGGGCTTAAAGCAGGCTGAAAGGCAAGTGATATTGAGGTCGTAACACCAAAAACATGTTACCGCAGGAAAGGGGCTTCATTCCTGGGTAAAGCACCTCCACAACGCCACCCTGGAACACTCTGCACCCTCCTGCAGCTCATCTCCCCCAATATGTGGGCTTAAAGCAGGCTGAAAGGCAAGTGATATTGAGGTCGTAACACCAAAAACATGTTACCCCAGGAAAGGGGCTTCATTCCTGGGTAAAGCACCTCCACAACGCCACCCTGGAACACTCTGCACCCTCCTGCAGCTCATCTCCCCCAATATGTGGGCTTAAAGCAGGCTGAAAGGCAAGTGATATTGAGGTCGTAACACCAAAAACATGTTACCCCAGGAAAGGGGCTTCATTCCTGGGTAAAGCACCTCCACAACGCCACCCTGGAACACTCTGCACCCTCCTGCAGCTCATCTCCCCCAATATGTGGGCTTAAAGCAGGCTGAAAGGCAAGTGATATTGAGGTCGTAACACCAAAAACATGTTACCCCAGGAAAGGGGCTTCATTCCTGGGTAAAGCACCTCCACAACGCCACCCTGGAACACTCTGCACCCTCCTGCAGCTCATCTCCCCCAATATGTGGGCTTAAAGCAGGCTGAAAGGCAAGTGATATTGAGGTCGTAACACCAAAAACATGTTACCCCAGGAAAGGGGCTTCATTCCTGGGTAAACGACATCCAGACCGCCTCCCTGGACCTCCCTGGACCACCCTCCATCTCCCCCCAATATGTGCGCTTAAAGCAGGACGAAAAACAGGTCGTAAACGGGTAATAACATCAAATACGTGTTACCCCAGGAAAGAGGCTTCATTCCTGGGTAAAGGACCGACAGACCGCCTCCCTGGACCTCCCTGGACCAGCCTGGACCACCCTGCATCTCCCCCCCAAAATATGGGCTCAAAGCAGGCTGAAAAACAGGTCGTAAAGGGGTAATAACACCAAAAACGTGTTACCCCAGGAAAGGGGCTTCATTCCTGGGTAAACGACCTCCAGACCGCCTCCCTGGACCTCCCTGGACCACCCTGCACCACCCTCCATCTCCCCCCAATATGTGTGCTTAAAGCAGGCTGAAAAACAGGTAATAAGGGGTAATAACACCAAAAACGTGTTACCCCACCAAACAGGCTTCATTCCTGGGTAAAGCACCTCCACAACGCCACCCTGGAACACTCTGCACCCTCCTGCAGCTCATCTCCCCCAATATGTGGGCTTAAAGCAGGCTGAAAGGCAAGTGATATTGAGGTCGTAACACCAAAAACATGTTACCCCAGGAAAGGGGCTTCATTCCTGGGTAAAGCACCTCCACAACGCCACCCTGGAACACTCTGCACCCTCCTGCAGCTCATCTCCCCCAATATGTGGGCTTAAAGCAGGCTGAAAGGCAAGTGATATTGAGGTCGTAACACCAAAAACATGTTACCCCAGGAAAGGGGCTTCATTCCTGGGTAAAGCACCTCCACAACGCCACCCTGGAACACTCTGCACCCTCCTGCAGCTCATCTCCCCCAATATGTGGGCTTAAAGCAGGCTGAAAGGCAAGTGATATTGAGGTCGTAACACCAAAAACATGTTACCCCAGGAAAGGGGCTTCATTCCTGGGTAAACGACATCCAGACCGCCTCCCTGGACCTCCCTGGACCACCCTCCATCTCCCCCCAATATGTGCGCTTAAAGCAGGACGAAAAACAGGTCGTAAACGGGTAATAACATCAAATACGTGTTACCCCAGGAAAGAGGCTTCATTCCTGGGTAAAGGACCGACAGACCGCCTCCCTGGACCTCCCTGGACCAGCCTGGACCACCCTGCATCTCCCCCCCAAAATATGGGCTCAAAGCAGGCTGAAAAACAGGTCGTAAAGGGGTAATAACACCAAAAACGTGTTACCCCACCAAACAGGCTTCATTCCTGGGTAAAGCACCTCCACAACGCCACCCTGGAACACTCTGCACCCTCCTGCAGCTCATCTCCCCCAATATGTGGGCTTAAAGCAGGCTGAAAGGCAAGTGATATTGAGGTCGTAACACCAAAAACATGTTACCCCAGGAAAGGGGCTTCATTCCTGGGTAAAGCACCTCCACAACGCCACCCTGGAACACTCTGCACCCTCCTGCAGCTCATCTCCCCCAATATGTGGGCTTAAAGCAGGCTGAAAGGCAAGTGATATTGAGGTCGTAACACCAAAAACATGTTACCCCAGGAAAGGGGCTTCATTCCTGGGTAAAGCACCTCCACAACGCCACCCTGGAACACTCTGCACCCTCCTGCAGCTCATCTCCCCCAATATGTGGGCTTAAAGCAGGCTGAAAGGCAAGTGATATTGAGGTCGTAACACCAAAAACATGTTACCCCAGGAAAGGGGCTTCATTCCTGGGTAAAGCACCTCCACAACGCCACCCTGGAACACTCTGCACCCTCCTGCAGCTCATCTCCCCCAATATGTGGGCTTAAAGCAGGCTGAAAGGCAAGTGATATTGAGGTCGTAACACCAAAAACATGTTACCCCAGGAAAGGGGCTTCATTCCTGGGTAAACGACATCCAGACCGCCTCCCTGGACCTCCCTGGACCACCCTCCATCTCCCCCCAATATGTGCGCTTAAAGCAGGACGAAAAACAGGTCGTAAACGGGTAATAACATCAAATACGTGTTACCCCAGGAAAGAGGCTTCATTCCTGGGTAAAGGACCGACAGACCGCCTCCCTGGACCTCCCTGGACCAGCCTGGACCACCCTGCATCTCCCCCCCAAAATATGGGCTCAAAGCAGGCTGAAAAACAGGTCGTAAAGGGGTAATAACACCAAAAACGTGTTACCCCAGGAAAGGGGCTTCATTCCTGGGTAAACGACCTCCAGACCGCCTCCCTGGACCTCCCTGGACCACCCTGCACCACCCTCCATCTCCCCCCAATATGTGTGCTTAAAGCAGGCTGAAAAACAGGTAATAAGGGGTAATAACACCAAAAACGTGTTACCCCACCAAACAGGCTTCATTCCTGGGTAAAGCACCTCCACAACGCCACCCTGGAACACTCTGCACCCTCCTGCAGCTCATCTCCCCCAATATGTGGGCTTAAAGCAGGCTGAAAGGCAAGTGATATTGAGGTCGTAACACCAAAAACATGTTACCCCAGGAAAGGGGCTTCATTCCTGGGTAAAGCACCTCCACAACGCCACCCTGGAACACTCTGCACCCTCCTGCAGCTCATCTCCCCCAATATGTGGGCTTAAAGCAGGCTGAAAGGCAAGTGATATTGAGGTCGTAACACCAAAAACATGTTACCCCAGGAAAGGGGCTTCATTCCTGGGTAAAGCACCTCCACAACGCCACCCTGGAACACTCTGCACCCTCCTGCAGCTCATCTCCCCCAATATGTGGGCTTAAAGCAGGCTGAAAGGCAAGTGATATTGAGGTCGTAACACCAAAAACATGTTACCCCAGGAAAGGGGCTTCATTCCTGGGTAAAGCACCTCCACAACGCCACCCTGGAACACTCTGCACCCTCCTGCAGCTCATCTCCCCCAATATGTGGGCTTAAAGCAGGCTGAAAGGCAAGTGATATTGAGGTCGTAACACCAAAAACATGTTACCCCAGGAAAGGGGCTTCATTCCTGGGTAAACGACATCCAGACCGCCTCCCTGGACCTCCCTGGACCACCCTCCATCTCCCCCCAATATGTGCGCTTAAAGCAGGACGAAAAACAGGTCGTAAACGGGTAATAACATCAAATACGTGTTACCCCAGGAAAGAGGCTTCATTCCTGGGTAAAGGACCGACAGACCGCCTCCCTGGACCTCCCTGGACCAGCCTGGACCACCCTGCATCTCCCCCCCAAAATATGGGCTCAAAGCAGGCTGAAAAACAGGTCGTAAAGGGGTAATAACACCAAAAACGTGTTACCCCACCAAACAGGCTTCATTCCTGGGTAAAGCACCTCCACAACGCCACCCTGGAACACTCTGCACCCTCCTGCAGCTCATCTCCCCCAATATGTGGGCTTAAAGCAGGCTGAAAGGCAAGTGATATTGAGGTCGTAACACCAAAAACATGTTACCCCAGGAAAGGGGCTTCATTCCTGGGTAAAGCACCTCCACAACGCCACCCTGGAACACTCTGCACCCTCCTGCAGCTCATCTCCCCCAATATGTGGGCTTAAAGCAGGCTGAAAGGCAAGTGATATTGAGGTCGTAACACCAAAAACATGTTACCCCAGGAAAGGGGCTTCATTCCTGGGTAAAGCACCTCCACAACGCCACCCTGGAACACTCTGCACCCTCCTGCAGCTCATCTCCCCCAATATGTGGGCTTAAAGCAGGCTGAAAGGCAAGTGATATTGAGGTCGTAACACCAAAAACATGTTACCCCAGGAAAGGGGCTTCATTCCTGGGTAAACGACATCCAGACCGCCTCCCTGGACCTCCCTGGACCACCCTCCATCTCCCCCCAATATGTGCGCTTAAAGCAGGACGAAAAACAGGTCGTAAACGGGTAATAACATCAAATACGTGTTACCCCATGAAAGAGGGTTCATTCCTGGGTAAAGGACCCACAGACCGCCTCCCTGGACCTCCCTGGACCAGCCTGGACCACCCTGCATCTCCCCCCCAAAATATGGGCTCAAAGCAGGCTGAAAAACAGGTCGTAAAGGGGTAATAACACCAAAAACGTGTTACCCCAGGAAAGGGGCTTCATTCCTGGGTAAAAGACCTCCAGACCGCCTCCCTGGACCTCCCTGGACCACCCTGCACCACCCTCCATCTCCCCCCAATATGTGTGCTTAAAGCAGGCTGAAAAACAGGTAATAAGGGGTAATAACACCAAAAACGTGTTACCCCACCAAACAGGCTTCATTCCTGGGTAAAGCACCTCCACAACGCCACCCTGGAACACTCTGCACCCTCCTGCAGCTCATCTCCCCCAATATGTGGGCTGAAAGCAGGCTGAAAGGCAAGTGATATTGAGGTCGTAACACCAAAAACATGTTACCCCAGGAAAGGGGCTTCATTCCTGGGTAAAGCACCTCCACAACGCCACCCTGGAACACTCTGCACCCTCCTGCAGCTCATCTCCCCCAATATGTGGGCTTAAAGCAGGCTGAAAGGCAAGTGATATTGAGGTCGTAACACCAAAAACATGTTACCGCAGGAAAGGGGCTTCATTCCTGGGTAAAGCACCTCCACAACGCCACCCTGGAACACTCTGCACCCTCCTGCAGCTCATCTCCCCCAATATGTGGGCTTAAAGCAGGCTGAAAGGCAAGTGATATTGAGGTCGTAACACCAAAAACATGTTACCCCAGGAAAGGGGCTTCATTCCTGGGTAAAGCACCTCCACAACGCCACCCTGGAACACTCTGCACCCTCCTGCAGCTCATCTCCCCCAATATGTGGGCTTAAAGCAGGCTGAAAGGCAAGTGATATTGAGGTCGTAACACCAAAAACATGTTACCCCAGGAAAGGGGCTTCATTCCTGGGTAAAGCACCTCCACAACGCCACCCTGGAACACTCTGCACCCTCCTGCAGCTCATCTCCCCCAATATGTGGGCTTAAAGCAGGCTGAAAGGCAAGTGATATTGAGGTCGTAACACCAAAAACATGTTACCCCAGGAAAGGGGCTTCATTCCTGGGTAAAGCACCTCCACAACGCCACCCTGGAACACTCTGCACCCTCCTGCAGCTCATCTCCCCCAATATGTGGGCTTAAAGCAGGCTGAAAGGCAAGTGATATTGAGGTCGTAACACCAAAAACATGTTACCCCAGGAAAGGGGCTTCATTCCTGGGTAAACGACATCCAGACCGCCTCCCTGGACCTCCCTGGACCACCCTCCATCTCCCCCCAATATGTGCGCTTAAAGCAGGACGAAAAACAGGTCGTAAACGGGTAATAACATCAAATACGTGTTACCCCAGGAAAGAGGCTTCATTCCTGGGTAAAGGACCGACAGACCGCCTCCCTGGACCTCCCTGGACCAGCCTGGACCACCCTGCATCTCCCCCCCAAAATATGGGCTCAAAGCAGGCTGAAAAACAGGTCGTAAAGGGGTAATAACACCAAAAACGTGTTACCCCAGGAAAGGGGCTTCATTCCTGGGTAAACGACCTCCAGACCGCCTCCCTGGACCTCCCTGGACCACCCTGCACCACCCTCCATCTCCCCCCAATATGTGTGCTTAAAGCAGGCTGAAAAACAGGTAATAAGGGGTAATAACACCAAAAACGTGTTACCCCACCAAACAGGCTTCATTCCTGGGTAAAGCACCTCCACAACGCCACCCTGGAACACTCTGCACCCTCCTGCAGCTCATCTCCCCCAATATGTGGGCTTAAAGCAGGCTGAAAGGCAAGTGATATTGAGGTCGTAACACCAAAAACATGTTACCCCAGGAAAGGGGCTTCATTCCTGGGTAAAGCACCTCCACAACGCCACCCTGGAACACTCTGCACCCTCCTGCAGCTCATCTCCCCCAATATGTGGGCTTAAAGCAGGCTGAAAGGCAAGTGATATTGAGGTCGTAACACCAAAAACATGTTACCCCAGGAAAGGGGCTTCATTCCTGGGTAAAGCACCTCCACAACGCCACCCTGGAACACTCTGCACCCTCCTGCAGCTCATCTCCCCCAATATGTGGGCTTAAAGCAGGCTGAAAGGCAAGTGATATTGAGGTCGTAACACCAAAAACATGTTACCCCAGGAAAGGGGCTTCATTCCTGGGTAAAGCACCTCCACAACGCCACCCTGGAACACTCTGCACCCTCCTGCAGCTCATCTCCCCCAATATGTGGGCTTAAAGCAGGCTGAAAGGCAAGTGATATTGAGGTCGTAACACCAAAAACATGTTACCCCAGGAAAGGGGCTTCATTCCTGGGTAAACGACATCCAGACCGCCTCCCTGGACCTCCCTGGACCACCCTCCATCTCCCCCCAATATGTGCGCTTAAAGCAGGACGAAAAACAGGTCGTAAACGGGTAATAACATCAAATACGTGTTACCCCAGGAAAGAGGCTTCATTCCTGGGTAAAGGACCGACAGACCGCCTCCCTGGACCTCCCTGGACCAGCCTGGACCACCCTGCATCTCCCCCCCAAAATATGGGCTCAAAGCAGGCTGAAAAACAGGTCGTAAAGGGGTAATAACACCAAAAACGTGTTACCCCACCAAACAGGCTTCATTCCTGGGTAAAGCACCTCCACAACGCCACCCTGGAACACTCTGCACCCTCCTGCAGCTCATCTCCCCCAATATGTGGGCTTAAAGCAGGCTGAAAGGCAAGTGATATTGAGGTCGTAACACCAAAAACATGTTACCCCAGGAAAGGGGCTTCATTCCTGGGTAAAGCACCTCCACAACGCCACCCTGGAACACTCTGCACCCTCCTGCAGCTCATCTCCCCCAATATGTGGGCTTAAAGCAGGCTGAAAGGCAAGTGATATTGAGGTCGTAACACCAAAAACATGTTACCCCAGGAAAGGGGCTTCATTCCTGGGTAAAGCACCTCCACAACGCCACCCTGGAACACTCTGCACCCTCCTGCAGCTCATCTCCCCCAATATGTGGGCTTAAAGCAGGCTGAAAGGCAAGTGATATTGAGGTCGTAACACCAAAAACATGTTACCCCAGGAAAGGGGCTTCATTCCTGGGTAAAGCACCTCCACAACGCCACCCTGGAACACTCTGCACCCTCCTGCAGCTCATCTCCCCCAATATGTGGGCTTAAAGCAGGCTGAAAGGCAAGTGATATTGAGGTCGTAACACCAAAAACATGTTACCCCAGGAAAGGGGCTTCATTCCTGGGTAAACGACATCCAGACCGCCTCCCTGGACCTCCCTGGACCACCCTCCATCTCCCCCCAATATGTGCGCTTAAAGCAGGACGAAAAACAGGTCGTAAACGGGTAATAACATCAAATACGTGTTACCCCAGGAAAGAGGCTTCATTCCTGGGTAAAGGACCGACAGACCGCCTCCCTGGACCTCCCTGGACCAGCCTGGACCACCCTGCATCTCCCCCCCAAAATATGGGCTCAAAGCAGGCTGAAAAACAGGTCGTAAAGGGGTAATAACACCAAAAACGTGTTACCCCACCAAACAGGCTTCATTCCTGGGTAAAGCACCTCCACAACGCCACCCTGGAACACTCTGCACCCTCCTGCAGCTCATCTCCCCCAATATGTGGGCTTAAAGCAGGCTGAAAGGCAAGTGATATTGAGGTCGTAACACCAAAAACATGTTACCCCAGGAAAGGGGCTTCATTCCTGGGTAAAGCACCTCCACAACGCCACCCTGGAACACTCTGCACCCTCCTGCAGCTCATCTCCCCCAATATGTGGGCTTAAAGCAGGCTGAAAGGCAAGTGATATTGAGGTCGTAACACCAAAAACATGTTACCCCAGGAAAGGGGCTTCATTCCTGGGTAAAGCACCTCCACAACGCCACCCTGGAACACTCTGCACCCTCCTGCAGCTCATCTCCCCCAATATGTGGGCTTAAAGCAGGCTGAAAGGCAAGTGATATTGAGGTCGTAACACCAAAAACATGTTACCCCAGGAAAGGGGCTTCATTCCTGGGTAAAGCACCTCCACAACGCCACCCTGGAACACTCTGCACCCTCCTGCAGCTCATCTCCCCCAATATGTGGGCTTAAAGCAGGCTGAAAGGCAAGTGATATTGAGGTCGTAACACCAAAAACATGTTACCCCAGGAAAGGGGCTTCATTCCTGGGTAAACGACATCCAGACCGCCTCCCTGGACCTCCCTGGACCACCCTCCATCTCCCCCCAATATGTGCGCTTAAAGCAGGACGAAAAACAGGTCGTAAACGGGTAATAACATCAAATACGTGTTACCCCAGGAAAGAGGCTTCATTCCTGGGTAAAGGACCGACAGACCGCCTCCCTGGACCTCCCTGGACCAGCCTGGACCACCCTGCATCTCCCCCCCAAAATATGGGCTCAAAGCAGGCTGAAAAACAGGTCGTAAAGGGGTAATAACACCAAACACGTGTTACCCCAGGAAAGGGGCTTCATTCCTGTGTAAACGACCTCCAGACCGCCTCCCTGGACCTCCCTGGACCACCCTGCACCACCCTCCATCTCCCCCCAATATGTGTGCTTAAAGCAGGCTGAAAAACAGGTAATAAGGGGTAATAACACCAAAAACGTGTTACCCCACCAAACAGGCTTCATTCCTGGGTAAAGCACCTCCACAACGCCACCCTGGAACACTCTGCACCCTCCTGCAGCTCATCTCCCCCAATATGTGGGCTTAAAGCAGGCTGAAAGGCAAGTGATATTGAGGTCGTAACACCAAAAACATGTTACCCCAGGAAAGGGGCTTCATTCCTGGGTAAAGCACCTCCACAACGCCACCCTGGAACACTCTGCACCCTCCTGCAGCTCATCTCCCCCAATATGTGGGCTTAAAGCAGGCTGAAAGGCAAGTGATATTGAGGTCGTAACACCAAAAACATGTTACCCCAGGAAAGGGGCTTCATTCCTGGGTAAAGCACCTCCACAACGCCACCCTGGAACACTCTGCACCCTCCTGCAGCTCATCTCCCCCAATATGTGGGCTTAAAGCAGGCTGAAAGGCAAGTGATATTGAGGTCGTAACACCAAAAACATGTTACCCCAGGAAAGGGGCTTCATTCCTGGGTAAAGCACCTCCACAACGCCACCCTGGAACACTCTGCACCCTCCTGCAGCTCATCTCCCCCAATATGTGGGCTTAAAGCAGGCTGAAAGGCAAGTGATATTGAGGTCGTAACACCAAAAACATGTTACCCCAGGAAAGGGGCTTCATTCCTGGGTAAAGCACCTCCACAACGCCACCCTGGAACACTCTGCACCCTCCTGCAGCTCATCTCCCCCAATATGTGGGCTTAAAGCAGGCTGAAAGGCAAGTGATATTGAGGTCGTAACACCAAAAACATGTTACCCCAGGAAAGGGGCTTCATTCCTGGGTAAAGCACCTCCACAACGCCACCCTGGAACACTCTGCACCCTCCTGCAGCTCATCTCCCCCAATATGTGGGCTTAAAGCAGGCTGAAAGGCAAGTGATATTGAGGTCGTAACACCAAAAACATGTTACCCCAGGAAAGGGGCTTCATTCCTGGGTAAACGACATCCAGACCGCCTCCCTGGACCTCCCTGGACCACCCTCCATCTCCCCCCAATATGTGCGCTTAAAGCAGGACGAAAAACAGGTCGTAAACGGGTAATAACATCAAATACGTGTTACCCCAGGAAAGAGGCTTCATTCCTGGGTAAAGGACCGACAGACCGCCTCCCTGGACCTCCCTGGACCAGCCTGGACCACCCTGCATCTCCCCCCCAAAATATGGGCTCAAAGCAGGCTGAAAAACAGGTCGTAAAGGGGTAATAACACCAAAAACGTGTTACCCCAGGAAAGGGGCTTCATTCCTGGGTAAACGACCTCCAGACCGCCTCCCTGGACCTCCCTGGACCACCCTGCACCACCCTCCATCTCCCCCCAATATGTGTGCTTAAAGCAGGCTGAAAAACAGGTAATAAGGGGTAATAACACCAAAAACGTGTTACCCCACCAAACAGGCTTCATTCCTGGGTAAAGCACCTCCACAACGCCACCCTGGAACACTCTGCACCCTCCTGCAGCTCATCTCCCCCAATATGTGGGCTTAAAGCAGGCTGAAAGGCAAGTGATATTGAGGTCGTAACACCAAAAACATGTTACCCCAGGAAAGGGGCTTCATTCCTGGGTAAAGCACCTCCACAACGCCACCCTGGAACACTCTGCACCCTCCTGCAGCTCATCTCCCCCAATATGTGGGCTTAAAGCAGGCTGAAAGGCAAGTGATATTGAGGTCGTAACACCAAAAACATGTTACCCCAGGAAAGGGGCTTCATTCCTGGGTAAAGCACCTCCACAACGCCACCCTGGAACACTCTGCACCCTCCTGCAGCTCATCTCCCCCAATATGTGGGCTTAAAGCAGGCTGAAAGGCAAGTGATATTGAGGTCGTAACACCAAAAACATGTTACCCCAGGAAAGGGGCTTCATTCCTGGGTAAAGCACCTCCACAACGCCACCCTGGAACACTCTGCACCCTCCTGCAGCTCATCTCCCCCAATATGTGGGCTTAAAGCAGGCTGAAAGGCAAGTGATATTGAGGTCGTAACACCAAAAACATGTTACCCCAGGAAAGGGGCTTCATTCCTGGGTAAACGACATCCAGACCGCCTCCCTGGACCTCCCTGGACCACCCTCCATCTCCCCCCAATATGTGCGCTTAAAGCAGGACGAAAAACAGGTCGTAAACGGGTAATAACATCAAATACGTGTTACCCCAGGAAAGAGGCTTCATTCCTGGGTAAAGGACCGACAGACCGCCTCCCTGGACCTCCCTGGACCAGCCTGGACCACCCTGCATCTCCCCCCCAAAATATGGGCTCAAAGCAGGCTGAAAAACAGGTCGTAAAGGGGTAATAACACCAAAAACGTGTTACCCCACCAAACAGGCTTCATTCCTGGGTAAAGCACCTCCACAACGCCACCCTGGAACACTCTGCACCCTCCTGCAGCTCATCTCCCCCAATATGTGGGCTTAAAGCAGGCTGAAAGGCAAGTGATATTGAGGTCGTAACACCAAAAACATGTTACCCCAGGAAAGGGGCTTCATTCCTGGGTAAAGCACCTCCACAACGCCACCCTGGAACACTCTGCACCCTCCTGCAGCTCATCTCCCCCAATATGTGGGCTTAAAGCAGGCTGAAAGGCAAGTGATATTGAGGTCGTAACACCAAAAACATGTTACCCCAGGAAAGGGGCTTCATTCCTGGGTAAAGCACCTCCACAACGCCACCCTGGAACACTCTGCACCCTCCTGCAGCTCATCTCCCCCAATATGTGGGCTTAAAGCAGGCTGAAAGGCAAGTGATATTGAGGTCGTAACACCAAAAACATGTTACCCCAGGAAAGGGGCTTCATTCCTGGGTAAAGCACCTCCACAACGCCACCCTGGAACACTCTGCACCCTCCTGCAGCTCATCTCCCCCAATATGTGGGCTTAAAGCAGGCTGAAAGGCAAGTGATATTGAGGTCGTAACACCAAAAACATGTTACCCCAGGAAAGGGGCTTCATTCCTGGGTAAACGACATCCAGACCGCCTCCCTGGACCTCCCTGGACCACCCTCCATCTCCCCCCAATATGTGCGCTTAAAGCAGGACGAAAAACAGGTCGTAAACGGGTAATAACATCAAATACGTGTTACCCCAGGAAAGAGGCTTCATTCCTGGGTAAAGGACCGACAGACCGCCTCCCTGGACCTCCCTGGACCAGCCTGGACCACCCTGCATCTCCCCCCCAAAATATGGGCTCAAAGCAGGCTGAAAAACAGGTCGTAAAGGGGTAATAACACCAAAAACGTGTTACCCCACCAAACAGGCTTCATTCCTGGGTAAAGCACCTCCACAACGCCACCCTGGAACACTCTGCACCCTCCTGCAGCTCATCTCCCCCAATATGTGGGCTTAAAGCAGGCTGAAAGGCAAGTGATATTGAGGTCGTAACACCAAAAACATGTTACCCCAGGAAAGGGGCTTCATTCCTGGGTAAAGCACCTCCACAACGCCACCCTGGAACACTCTGCACCCTCCTGCAGCTCATCTCCCCCAATATGTGGGCTTAAAGCAGGCTGAAAGGCAAGTGATATTGAGGTCGTAACACCAAAAACATGTTACCCCAGGAAAGGGGCTTCATTCCTGGGTAAAGCACCTCCACAACGCCACCCTGGAACACTCTGCACCCTCCTGCAGCTCATCTCCCCCAATATGTGGGCTTAAAGCAGGCTGAAAGGCAAGTGATATTGAGGTCGTAACACCAAAAACATGTTACCCCAGGAAAGGGGCTTCATTCCTGGGTAAAGCACCTCCACAACGCCACCCTGGAACACTCTGCACCCTCCTGCAGCTCATCTCCCCCAATATGTGGGCTTAAAGCAGGCTGAAAGGCAAGTGATATTGAGGTCGTAACACCAAAAACATGTTACCCCAGGAAAGGGGCTTCATTCCTGGGTAAACGACATCCAGACCGCCTCCCTGGACCTCCCTGGACCACCCTCCATCTCCCCCCAATATGTGCGCTTAAAGCAGGACGAAAAACAGGTCGTAAACGGGTAATAACATCAAATACGTGTTACCCCAGGAAAGAGGCTTCATTCCTGGGTAAAGGACCGACAGACCGCCTCCCTGGACCTCCCTGGACCAGCCTGGACCACCCTGCATCTCCCCCCCAAAATATGGGCTCAAAGCAGGCTGAAAAACAGGTCGTAAAGGGGTAATAACACCAAACACGTGTTACCCCAGGAAAGGGGCTTCATTCCTGTGTAAACGACCTCCAGACCGCCTCCCTGGACCTCCCTGGACCACCCTGCACCACCCTCCATCTCCCCCCAATATGTGTGCTTAAAGCAGGCTGAAAAACAGGTAATAAGGGGTAATAACACCAAAAACGTGTTACCCCACCAAACAGGCTTCATTCCTGGGTAAAGCACCTCCACAACGCCACCCTGGAACACTCTGCACCCTCCTGCAGCTCATCTCCCCCAATATGTGGGCTTAAAGCAGGCTGAAAGGCAAGTGATATTGAGGTCGTAACACCAAAAACATGTTACCCCAGGAAAGGGGCTTCATTCCTGGGTAAAGCACCTCCACAACGCCACCCTGGAACACTCTGCACCCTCCTGCAGCTCATCTCCCCCAATATGTGGGCTTAAAGCAGGCTGAAAGGCAAGTGATATTGAGGTCGTAACACCAAAAACATGTTACCCCAGGAAAGGGGCTTCATTCCTGGGTAAAGCACCTCCACAACGCCACCCTGGAACACTCTGCACCCTCCTGCAGCTCATCTCCCCCAATATGTGGGCTTAAAGCAGGCTGAAAGGCAAGTGATATTGAGGTCGTAACACCAAAAACATGTTACCCCAGGAAAGGGGCTTCATTCCTGGGTAAAGCACCTCCACAACGCCACCCTGGAACACTCTGCACCCTCCTGCAGCTCATCTCCCCCAATATGTGGGCTTAAAGCAGGCTGAAAGGCAAGTGATATTGAGGTCGTAACACCAAAAACATGTTACCCCAGGAAAGGGGCTTCATTCCTGGGTAAAGCACCTCCACAACGCCACCCTGGAACACTCTGCACCCTCCTGCAGCTCATCTCCCCCAATATGTGGGCTTAAAGCAGGCTGAAAGGCAAGTGATATTGAGGTCGTAACACCAAAAACATGTTACCGCAGGAAAGGGGCTTCATTCCTGGGTAAAGCACCTCCACAACGCCACCCTGGAACACTCTGCACCCTCCTGCAGCTCATCTCCCCCAATATGTGGGCTTAAAGCAGGCTGAAAGGCAAGTGATATTGAGGTCGTAACACCAAAAACATGTTACCCCAGGAAAGGGGCTTCATTCCTGGGTAAAGCACCTCCACAACGCCACCCTGGAACACTCTGCACCCTCCTGCAGCTCATCTCCCCCAATATGTGGGCTTAAAGCAGGCTGAAAGGCAAGTGATATTGAGGTCGTAACACCAAAAACATGTTACCGCAGGAAAGGGGCTTCATTCCTGGGTAAAGCACCTCCACAACGCCACCCTGGAACACTCTGCACCCTCCTGCAGCTCATCTCCCCCAATATGTGGGCTTAAAGCAGGCTGAAAGGCAAGTGATATTGAGGTCGTAACACCAAAAACATGTTACCCCAGGAAAGGGGCTTCATTCCTGGGTAAAGCACCTCCACAACGCCACCCTGGAACACTCTGCACCCTCCTGCAGCTCATCTCCCCCAATATGTGGGCTTAAAGCAGGCTGAAAGGCAAGTGATATTGAGGTCGTAACACCAAAAACATGTTACCCCAGGAAAGGGGCTTCATTCCTGGGTAAACGACATCCAGACCGCCTCCCTGGACCTCCCTGGACCACCCTCCATCTCCCCCCAATATGTGCGCTTAAAGCAGGACGAAAAACAGGTCGTAAATGGGTAATAACATCAAATACGTGTTACCCCAGGAAAGAGGCTTCATTCCTGGGTAAAGGACCGACAGACCGCCTCCCTGGACCTCCCTGGACCAGCCTGGACCACCCTGCATCTCCCCCCCAAAATATGGGCTCAAAGCAGGCTGAAAAACAGGTCGTAAAGGGGTAATAACACCAAAAACGTGTTACCCCAGGAAAGGGGCTTCATTCCTGTGTAAACGACCTCCAGACCGCCTCCCTGGACCTCCCTGGACCACCCTGCACCACCCTCCATCTCCCCCCAATATGTGTGCTTAAAGCAGGCTGAAAAACAGGTAATAAGGGGTAATAACACCAAAAACGTGTTACCCCACCAAACAGGCTTCATTCCTGGGTAAAGCACCTCCACAACGCCACCCTGGAACACTCTGCACCCTCCTGCAGCTCATCTCCCACAATATGTGGGCTTAAAGCAGGCTGAAAGGCAAGTGATATTGAGGTCGTAACACCAAAACATGTTACCCCAGGAAAGGGGCTTCATTCCTGGGTAAAGCACCTCCACAACGCCACCCTGGAACACTCTGCACCCTCCTGCAGCTCATCTCCCCCAATATGTGGGCTTAAAGCAGGCTGAAAGGCAAGTGATATTGAGGTCGTAACACCAAAAACATGTTACCCCAGGAAAGGGGCTTCATTCCTGGGTAAAGCACCTCCACAACGCCACCCTGGAACACTCTGCACCCTCCTGCAGCTCATCTCCCCCAATATGTGGGCTTAAAGCAGGCTGAAAGGCAAGTGATATTGAGGTCGTAACACCAAAAACATGTTACCGCAGGAAAGGGGCTTCATTCCTGGGTAAAGCACCTCCACAACGCCACCCTGGAACACTCTGCACCCTCCTGCAGCTCATCTCCCCCAATATGTGGGCTTAAAGCAGGCTGAAAGGCAAGTGATATTGAGGTCGTAACACCAAAAACATGTTACCGCAGGAAAGGGGCTTCATTCCTGGGTAAACGACATCCAGACCGCCTCCCTGGACCTCCCTGGACCACCCTCCATCTCCCCCCAATATGTGCGCTTAAAGCAGGACGAAAAACAGGTCGTAAACGGGTAATAACATCAAATACGTGTTACCCCAGGAAAGAGGCTTCATTCCTGGGTAAAGGACCGACAGACCGCCTCCCTGGACCTCCCTGGACCAGCCTGGACCACCCTGCATCTCCCCCCCAAAATATGGGCTCAAAGCAGGCTGAAAAACAGGTCGTAAAGGGGTAATAACACCAAAAACGTGTTACCCCAGGAAAGGGGCTTCATTCCTGTGTAAACGACCTCCAGACCGCCTCCCTGGACCTCCCTGGACCACCCTGCACCACCCTCCATCTCCCCCCAATATGTGTGCTTAAAGCAGGCTGAAAAACAGGTAATAAGGGGTAATAACACCAAAAACGTGTTACCCCACCAAACAGGCTTCATTCCTGGGTAAAGCACCTCCACAACGCCACCCTGGAACACTCTGCACCCTCCTGCAGCTCATCTCCCCCAATATGTGGGCTTAAAGCAGGCTGAAAGGCAAGTGATATTGAGGTCGTAACACCAAAAACATGTTACCCCAGGAAAGGGGCTTCATTCCTGGGTAAAGCACCTCCACAACGCCACCCTGGAACACTCTGCACCCTCCTGCAGCTCATCTCCCCCAATATGTGGGCTTAAAGCAGGCTGAAAGGCAAGTGATATTGAGGTCGTAACACCAAAAACATGTTACCCCAGGAAAGGGGCTTCATTCCTGGGTAAAGCACCTCCACAACGCCACCCTGGAACACTCTGCACCCTCCTGCAGCTCATCTCCCCCAATATGTGGGCTTAAAGCAGGCTGAAAGGCAAGTGATATTGAGGTCGTAACACCAAAAACATGTTACCCCAGGAAAGGGGCTTCATTCCTGGGTAAAGCACCTCCACAACGCCACCCTGGAACACTCTGCACCCTCCTGCAGCTCATCTCCCCCAATATGTGGGCTTAAAGCAGGCTGAAAGGCAAGTGATATTGAGGTCGTAACACCAAAAACATGTTACCCCAGGAAAGGGGCTTCATTCCTGGGTAAACGACATCCAGACCGCCTCCCTGGACCTCCCTGGACCACCCTCCATCTCCCCCCAATATGTGCGCTTAAAGCAGGACGAAAAACAGGTCGTAAACGGGTAATAACATCAAATACGTGTTACCCCAGGAAAGAGGCTTCATTCCTGGGTAAAGGACCGACAGACCGCCTCCCTGGACCTCCCTGGACCAGCCTGGACCACCCTGCATCTCCCCCCCAAAATATGGGCTCAAAGCAGGCTGAAAAACAGGTCGTAAAGGGGTAATAACACCAAAAACGTGTTACCCCAGGAAAGGGGCTTCATTCCTGGGTAAACGACCTCCAGACCGCCTCCCTGGACCTCCCTGGACCACCCTGCACCACCCTCCATCTCCCCCCAATATGTGTGCTTAAAGCAGGCTGAAAAACAGGTAATAAGGGGTAATAACACCAAAAACGTGTTACCCCACCAAACAGGCTTCATTCCTGGGTAAAGCACCTCCACAACGCCACCCTGGAACACTCTGCACCCTCCTGCAGCTCATCTCCCCCAATATGTGGGCTTAAAGCAGGCTGAAAGGCAAGTGATATTGAGGTCGTAACACCAAAAACATGTTACCCCAGGAAAGGGGCTTCATTCCTGGGTAAAGCACCTCCACAACGCCACCCTGGAACACTCTGCACCCTCCTGCAGCTCATCTCCCCCAATATGTGGGCTTAAAGCAGGCTGAAAGGCAAGTGATATTGAGGTCGTAACACCAAAAACATGTTACCCCAGGAAAGGGGCTTCATTCCTGGGTAAAGCACCTCCACAACGCCACCCTGGAACACTCTGCACCCTCCTGCAGCTCATCTCCCCCAATATGTGGGCTTAAAGCAGGCTGAAAGGCAAGTGATATTGAGGTCGTAACACCAAAAACATGTTACCCCAGGAAAGGGGCTTCATTCCTGGGTAAAGCACCTCCACAACGCCACCCTGGAACACTCTGCACCCTCCTGCAGCTCATCTCCCCCAATATGTGGGCTTAAAGCAGGCTGAAAGGCAAGTGATATTGAGGTCGTAACACCAAAAACATGTTACCCCAGGAAAGGGGCTTCATTCCTGGGTAAAGCACCTCCACAACGCCACCCTGGAACACTCTGCACCCTCCTGCAGCTCATCTCCCCCAATATGTGGGCTTAAAGCAGGCTGAAAGGCAAGTGATATTGAGGTCGTAACACCAAAAACATGTTACCCCAGGAAAGGGGCTTCATTCCTGGGTAAACGACATCCAGACCGCCTCCCTGGACCTCCCTGGACCACCCTCCATCTCCCCCCAATATGTGCGCTTAAAGCAGGACGAAAAACAGGTCGTAAACGGGTAATAACATCAAATACGTGTTACCCCATGAAAGAGGGTTCATTCCTGGGTAAAGGACCCACAGACCGCCTCCCTGGACCTCCCTGGACCAGCCTGGACCACCCTGCATCTCCCCCCCAAAATATGGGCTCAAAGCAGGCTGAAAAACAGGTCGTAAAGGGGTAATAACACCAAAAACGTGTTACCCCAGGAAAGGGGCTTCATTCCTGGGTAAAAGACCTCCAGACCGCCTCCCTGGACCTCCCTGGACCACCCTGCACCACCCTCCATCTCCCCCCAATATGTGTGCTTAAAGCAGGCTGAAAAACAGGTAATAAGGGGTAATAACACCAAAAACGTGTTACCCCACCAAACAGGCTTCATTCCTGGGTAAAGCACCTCCACAACGCCACCCTGGAACACTCTGCACCCTCCTGCAGCTCATCTCCCCCAATATGTGGGCTGAAAGCAGGCTGAAAGGCAAGTGATATTGAGGTCGTAACACCAAAAACATGTTACCCCAGGAAAGGGGCTTCATTCCTGGGTAAAGCACCTCCACAACGCCACCCTGGAACACTCTGCACCCTCCTGCAGCTCATCTCCCCCAATATGTGGGCTTAAAGCAGGCTGAAAGGCAAGTGATATTGAGGTCGTAACACCAAAAACATGTTACCGCAGGAAAGGGGCTTCATTCCTGGGTAAAGCACCTCCACAACGCCACCCTGGAACACTCTGCACCCTCCTGCAGCTCATCTCCCCCAATATGTGGGCTTAAAGCAGGCTGAAAGGCAAGTGATATTGAGGTCGTAACACCAAAAACATGTTACCCCAGGAAAGGGGCTTCATTCCTGGGTAAAGCACCTCCACAACGCCACCCTGGAACACTCTGCACCCTCCTGCAGCTCATCTCCCCCAATATGTGGGCTTAAAGCAGGCTGAAAGGCAAGTGATATTGAGGTCGTAACACCAAAAACATGTTACCCCAGGAAAGGGGCTTCATTCCTGGGTAAACGACATCCAGACCGCCTCCCTGGACCTCCCTGGACCACCCTCCATCTCCCCCCAATATGTGCGCTTAAAGCAGGACGAAAAACAGGTCGTAAATGGGTAATAACATCAAATACG
>NW_027634839.1:0-51751 GCF_949748355.1 Melanostigma gelatinosum | reverse complement strand
AAAAAAATATTTTTTAGTTTCTTTGGGAAAAAATTTTTTTTTTTTAGTTACTTTGGAAAAAAAAATATTTTTTTAGTTACTTTGGAAAAAAAAATATTTTTTTAGTTACTTTGGAAACAAAAATATTTTTTTAGTTACTTTTGGAAAAAAATATATATTTTTTAGTTACTTTGGAAAAAAAAATATTTTTTTAGTTACTTTGGAAAAAAAAATATTTTTTTAGTTACTTTGGAAAAAAAAATATTTTTTTAGTTTCTTTGGAAAAAAAAATATTTTTTTAGTTACTTTGGAAAAAAAAATATTTTTTTAGTTACTTTGGAAAAAAAAAATATTTTTTTAGTTACTTTGGAAAAAAAAATATTTTTTTAGTTACTTTGGAAAAAAAAATATTTTTTTAGTTACTTTGGAAAAAAAAATATTTTTTTAGTTACTTTGGAAAAAAAAATATTTTTTTAGTTACTTTGGAAAAAAAAATATTTTTTAGTTACTTTGGAAAAAAAAATATTTTTTAGTTTCTTTGGAAAAAAAATATTTTTTTTAGTTACTTTGGAAAAAAAAATATTTTTTTAGTTTCTTTGGGAAAAAAAATATTTTTTTAGTTACTTTGGAAAAAAAAATATTTTTTTAGTTTCTTTGGAAAAAAAAAAAAATTTTAGTTACTTTGGAAAAAAAAATATTTTTTTAGTTTCTTTGGGAAAAAAAATATTTTTTTAGTTACTTTGGAAAAAAAAATATTTTTTTAGTTTCTTTGGAAAAAAAAAAAATTTTTAGTTACTTTGGAAAAAAAAATATTTTTTTAGTTTCTTTGGGAAAAAAAATATTTTTTTAGTTACTTTGGGAAAAAAAATATTTTTTTAGTTACTTTGGAAAAAAAAATATTTTTTTAGTTACTTTGGAAAAAAAAAATATTTTTTTAGTTTCTTTGGAAAAAAAAATATTTTTTTAGTTACTTTGGAAAAAAAAATATTTTTTTAGTTACTTTGGAAAAAAAAATATTTTTTTAGTTACTTTGGAAAAAAAAATATTTTTTTAGTTACTTTGGAAAAAAAAATATTTTTTAGTTACTTTGGAAAAAAAAATATTTTTTTAGTTACTTTGGAAAAAAAAATTATTTTTTTAGTTACTTTGGAAAAAAAAAATTTTTTTAGTTACTTTGGAAAAAAAAAATATTTTTTTAGTTACTTTGGAAAAAAAAATATTTTTTAGTTACTTTGGAAAAAAAAATATTTTTTTAGTTACTTTGGAAAAAAAAATATTTTTTTAGTTACTTTGGAAAAAAAATATTTTTTAGTTACTTGGAAAAAAAATATTTTTTTAGTTTCTTTGGAAAAAAAAATATTTTTTTAGTTTCTTTGGGAAAAAAAATATTTTTTTAGTTACTTTGGGAAAAAAAATATTTTTTTAGTTACTTTGGAAAAAAAAATATTTTTTTAGTTACTTTGGAAAAAAAAATTTTTTTTTAGTTTCTTTGGAAAAAAAAATATTTTTTTAGTTACTTTGGAAAAAAAATATTTTTTTAGTTACTTTGGAAAAAAAAATATTTTTTTAGTTACTTTGGAAAAAAAAATATTTTTTTAGTTACTTTGGAAAAAAAAATATTTTTTAGTTACTTTGGAAAAAAAAATATTTTTTTAGTTACTTTGGAAAAAAAATTATTTTTTTAGTTACTTTGGAAAAAAAAATTTTTTTTTAGTTACTTTGGAAAAAAAAAATATTTTTTAGTTACTTTGGAAAAAAAAAATTTTTTTTAGTTACTTTGGAAAAAAAAATATTTTTTTTAGTTACTTTGGAAAAAAAATATTTTTTTAGTTACTTTGGAAAAAAAAATATTTTTTTAGTTACTTTGGAAAAAAAAATATTTTTTTAGTTTCTTTGGAAAAAAAAAAAATTTTTTAGTTACTTTGGAAAAAAAATATTTTTTTAGTTTCTTTGGGAAAAAAAATATTTTTTTAGTTACTTTGGGAAAAAAAATATTTTTTTAGTTACTTTGGAAAAAAAAAATATTTTTTTAGTTACTTTGGAAAAAAAAATATTTTTTTAGTTTCTTTGGAAAAAAAAATATTTTTAGTTACTTTGGAAAAAAAAATATTTTGTTAGTTACTTTGGAAAAAAAAATATTTTTTTAGTTACTTTGGAAAAAAAAATATTTTTTTAGTTACTTTGGAAAAAAAAAATATTTTTTTAGTTACTTTGGAAAAAAAAATTTTTTAGTTACTTTGGAAAAAAAAATATTTTTTTAGTTACTTTGGAAAAAAAATATTTTTTTAGTTACTTTGGGGGAAAAAAAATTTTTTTAGTTACTTTGGAAAATTTTTTTTTTTTTTAGTTACTTTGGAAAAAAAAATATTTTTTTAGTTTCTTTGGAAAAAAATATATTTTTTTAGTGACTTTGGAAAAAAATTATTTTTTTTAGTTACTTTGGAAAAAAAAATATTTTTTAGTTACTTTGGAAAAAAAAATATTTTTTTAGTTACTTTGGAAAAAAAATATTTTTTTAGTTACTTTGGAAAAAAAAAATATTTTTTAGTTACTTTGGAAAAAAATATTTTTTTTTAGTTACTTTGGAAAAAAAAATATTTTTTTAGTTACTTTGGAAAAAAAAATATTTTTTTAGTTACTTTGGAAAAAAAAATATTTTTTTAGTTACTTTGGAAAAAAAAATATTTTTTAGTTTCTTTGGGAAAAAAAATAATTTTTTAGTTACTTTGGAAAAAAAAATATTTTTTTAGTTTCTTTGGGAAAAAAAATATTTTTTAGTTACTTTGGGAAAAACAATATTTTTTTAGTTACTTTGGAAAAAAAAATATTTTTTTAGTTACTTTGGAAAAAAAAATATTTTTTTAGTTTCTTTGGAAAAAAAAATATTTTTTTAGTTACTTTGGAAAAAAAAATATTTTTTTAGTTACTTTGGAAAAAAAAATATTTTTTTAGTTACTTTGGAAAAAAAAAAAAATTTTAGTTACTTTGGAAAAAAAAAATATTTTTTTTAGTTACTTTGGAAAAAAAAATATTTTTTTAGTTACTTTGGAAAAAAAAATATTTTTTTAGTTACTTTGGAAAAAAAATTATTTTTTTAGTTACTTTGGAAAAAAAATTTTTTTTTTAGTTACTTTGGAAAAAAAAAATATTTTTTTAGTTACTTTGGAAAAAAAAATATTTTTTTAGTTACTTTGGAAACAAAAATATTTTTTTAGTTACTTTGGAAAAAAAAAATATTTTTTTAGTTACTTTGGAAAAAAAATATTTTTTTAGTTACTTTGGAAAAAAAATATTTTTTTAGTTACTTTGGAAAAAAAAATATTTTTTTAGTTTCTTTGGAAAAAAAATATTTTTTTAGTTACTTTGGAAAAAAAAATATTTTTTTAGTTACTTTGGAAAAAAAAAATTTTTTTAGTTACTTTGGAAAAAAAAATTTTTTTTTAGTTTCTTTGGAAAAAAAATATTTTTTTTAGTTACTTTGGAAAAAAAATTTTTTTTTAGTTTCTTTGGGAAAAAAAATATTTTTTTAGTTACTTTGGAAAAAAATATATTTTTTAGTTACTTTGGAAAAAAAAAAATTTTTTAGTTACTTTGGAAAAAAAAATTTTTTTTAGTTTCTTTGGAAAAAAAAAATTTTTTTAGTTACTTTGGAAAAAAAAATATTTTTTTAGTTTCTTTGGAAAAAAAAAATTTTTTTTAGTTACTTTGGAAAAAAAATATTTTTTTAGTTTCTTTGGGAAAAAAAATATTTTTTTAGTTACTTTGGGAAAAAAAATATTTTTTTAGTTACTTTGGGAAAAAAATATTTTTTAGTTACTTTGGAAAAAAAAATATTTTTTAGTTTCTTTGGAAAAAAAATATTTTTTTAGTTACTTTGGAAAAAAAAATATTTTTTTAGTTACTTTGGAAAAAAAAATATTTTTTTAGTTACTTTGGAAAAAAAAATATTTTTTTAGTTACTTTGGGAAAAAAAATATTTTTTTAGTTACTTTGGAAAAAAAATTATTTTTTTAGTTACTTTGGAAAAAAAATTATTTTTTTAGTTACTTTGGAAAAAAAAAATATTTTTTTAGTTACTTTGGAAAAAAAAATATTTTTTTAGTTACTTTGGAAAAAAAATATTTTTTTAGTTACTTTGGAAAAAAAAATATTTTTTAGTTACTTTGGAAAAAAAAAATTTTTTTAGTTTCTTTGGAAAAAAAATATTTTTTTAGTTACTTTGGAAAAAAAAATATTTTTTTAGTTACTTTGGAAAAAAAAATATTTTTTTAGTTTCTTTGGAAAAAAAATATATTTTTAGTTACTTTGGAAAAAAATATATTTTTTTAGTTACTTTGGAAAAAAAAATATTTTTTAGTTACTTTGGAAAAAAAAATATTTTTTTAGTTACTTTGGAAAAAAAAATATTTTTTTAGTTACTTTGGAAAAAAATATTTTTTTAGTTTCTTTGGAAAAAAAAAAAATTTTTTAGTTACTTTGGAAAAAAAAATATTTTTTTAGTTTCTTTGGGAAAAAAAATATTTTTTTAGTTACTTTGGGAAAAAAAATATTTTTTTAGTTACTTTGGAAAAAAAAATATTTTTTTAGTTACTTTGGAAAAAAAAATATTTTTTTAGTTACTTTGGAAAAAAAAATATTTTTTAGTTTCTTTGGAAAAAAAATATTTTTTTTAGTTACTTTGGAAAAAAAATAATATTTTTTTAGTTACTTTGGAAAAAAAAATATTTTTTTAGTTACTTTGGAAAAAAAAATATTTTTTTAGTTACTTTGGAAAAAAAAATATTTTTTTAGTTACTTTGGAAAAAAAATATTTTTTTAGTTTCTTTGGAAAAAAAAAATTTTTTTAGTTTCTTTGGAAAAAAAAAATATTTTTTTAGTTCTTTGGGAAAAAAAATATTTTTTTAGTTACTTTGGGAAAAAAAATATTTTTTTAGTTACTTTGGGAAAAAAAATATTTTTTAGTTACTTTGGAAAAAAAATATTTTTTTAGTTACTTTGGAAAAAAAAATATTTTTTAGTTACTTTGGAAAAAAAAATATTTTTTTAGTTACTTTGGAAAAAAAAATATTTTTTTAGTTACTTTGGAAAAAAAAATATTTTTTTAGTTACTTTGGAAAAAAAAAATTTTTTTTAGTTACTTTGGAAAAAAAAATATTTTTTTAGTTACTTTGGAAAAAAAAATATTTTTTTAGTTACTTTGGAAACAAAAATATTTTTTTAGTTACTTTGGAAAAAAAAAATATTTTTTTAGTTACTTTGGAAAAAAAAATATTTTTTTAGTTACTTTGGAAAAAAAAATATTTTTTAGTTACTTTGGAAAAAAAAATATTTTTTTAGTTACTTTGGAAAAAAAAATATTTTTTTAGTTACTTTGGAAACAAAAATATTTTTTTAGTTACTTTGGAAAAAAAAATATTTTTTTAGTTACTTTGGAAAAAAAAATATTTTTTTAGTTACTTTGGAAAAAAAAATATTTTTTTAGTTACTTTGGAAAAAAAAATATTTTTTTAGTTTCTTTGGAAAAAAAAATTTTTTTTTTAGTTACTTTGGGAAAAAAAATATTTTTTTAGTTTCTTTGGAAAAAAAAATATTTTTTTAGTTACTTTGGAAAAAAAATATTTTTTTAGTTACTTTGGAAAAAAAAATATTTTTTAGTTACTTTGGAAAAAAAATATTTTTAGTTACTTTGGAAAAAAAAATTTTTTTTAGTTTCTTTGGGAAAAAAAATATTTTTTTAGTTACTTTGGAAAAAAAAATATTTTTTTAGTTTCTTTGGAAAAAAAAAAATTTTTTAGTTACTTTGGAAAAAAAAATATTTTTTTAGTTTCTTTGGGAAAAAAATATTTTTTAGTTACTTTGGGAAAAAAAATATTTTTTTAGTTACTTTGGAAAAAAAATATTTTTTTAGTTACTTTGGAAAAAAAAATATTTTTTTAGTTTCTTTGGAAAAAAAAATATTTTTTTAGTTACTTTGGAAAAAAAAATATTTTTTTAGTTACTTTGGAAAAAAAAATATTTTTTTAGTTACTTTGGAAAAAAAAATATTTTTTAGTTACTTTGGAAAAAAAAATATTTTTTTAGTTACTTTGGAAAAAAAAATATTTTTTTAGTTACTTTGGAAAAAAAATTATTTTTTTAGTTACTTTGGAAAAAAAAAAATTTTTTAGTTACTTTGGAAAAAAAAAATATTTTTTAGTTACTTTGGAAAAAAAAATATTTTTTTAGTTACTTTGGAAAAAAAAATATTTTTTAGTTACTTTGGAAAAAAAAATATTTTTTTAGTTACTTTGGAAAAAAAATATTTTTTTAGTTACTTTGGAAAAAAAATATTTTTTAGTTTCTTTGGAAAAAAAATAAAATTTTTAGTTACTTTGGAAAAAAATATTTTTTTAGTTTCTTTGGGAAAAAAAATATTTTTTTAGTTACTTTGGGAAAAAAAATATTTTTTTAGTTACTTTGGAAAAAACAATATTTTTTTAGTTACTTTGGAAAAAAAAATATTTTTTTAGTTTCTTTGGAAAAAAAAATATTTTTTAGTTACTTTGGAAAAAAAAATATTTTGTTAGTTACTTTGGAAAAAAAAATATTTTTTTAGTTACTTTGGAAAAAAAAATATTTTTTTAGTTACTTTGGAAAAAAAAATATTTTTTTAGTTACTTTGGAAAAAAAAAATTTTTTTAGTTACTTTGGAAAAAAAAATATTTTTTTAGTTACTTTGGAAAAAAAAATATTTTTTTAGTTACTTTGGGGGAAAAAAATTTTTTTTAGTTACTTTGGAAATTTTTTTTTTTTTTTAGTTACTTTGGAAAAAAAAAATATTTTTTTAGTTTCTTTGGAAAAAAAAATATTTTTTTAGTGACTTTGGAAAAAAATTATTTTTTTAGTTACTTTGGAAAAAAAAATATTTTTTTAGTTACTTTGGAAAAAAAAATATTTTTTTAGTTACTTTGGAAAAAAAATATTTTTTTAGTTACTTTGGAAAAAAAAATATTTTTTTAGTTACTTTGGAAAAAAATATTTTTTTTTAGTTACTTTGGAAAAAAAAATATTTTTTTAGTTACTTTGGAAAAAAATATTTTTTTTTAGTTACTTTGGAAAAAAAAATATTTTTTTAGTTACTTTGGAAAAAAAAATATTTTTTTAGTTTCTTTGGAAAAAAAAATAATTTTTTAGTTACTTTGGAAAAAAAAATATTTTTTTAGTTTCTTTGGGAAAAAAAATATTTTTTTAGTTACTTTGGGAAAAAAAATATTTTTTTAGTTACTTTGGAAAAAAAAATATTTTTTTAGTTACTTTGGAAAAAAAAATATTTTTTTAGTTTCTTTGGGAAAAAAAATATTTTTTTAGTTACTTTGGAAAAAAAAATATTTTTTTAGTTACTTTGGAAAAAAAAATATTTTTTTAGTTACTTTGGAAAAAAAAATATTTTTTTAGTTACTTTGGAAAAAAAAATTTTTTTTTTAGTTACTTTGGAAAAAAAAATATTTTTTTAGTTACTTTGGAAAAAAAAATATTTTTTTAGTTACTTTGGAAAAAAAATTATTTTTTTAGTTACTTTGGAAAAAAAAATTTTTTTTTAGTTACTTTGGAAAAAAAAAATATTTTTTTAGTTACTTTGGAAAAAAAAATATTTTTTTAGTTACTTTGGAAACAAAAATATTTTTTTAGTTACTTTGGAAAAAAAAATATTTTTTTAGTTACTTTGGAAAAAAATTTATTTTTTTAGTTACTTTGGAAAAAAAAATATTTTTTTAGTTACTTTGGAAAAAAAAATATTTTTTTAGTTACTTTGGAAAAAAATATATTTTTTTAGTTACTTTGGAAAAAAATATATTTTTTTAGTTACTTTGGAAAAAAAAATATTTTTTTAGTTACTTTGGAAAAAAAAATATTTTTTTAGTTACTTTGGAAAAAAAAATTTTTTTTTAGTTTCTTTGGAAAAAAAAAATTTTTTTTAGTTACTTTGGAAAAAAAAATTTTTTTTAGTTTCTTTGGGAAAAAAAATATTTTTTTAGTTACTTTGGGAAAAAAAATATTTTTTTAGTTACTTTGGAAAAAAAAATATTTTTTTAGTTACTTTGGAAAAAAAAATATTTTTTTAGTTACTTTGGAAAAAAAAATTTTTTTTTTAGTTACTTTGGAAAAAAAAATATTTTTTTAGTTACTTTGGAAAAAAAAATATTTTTTTAGTTACTTTGGAAAAAAAATTATTTTTTTAGTTACTTTGGAAAAAAAAATTTTTTTTTAGTTACTTTGGAAAAAAAAAATATTTTTTTAGTTACTTTGGAAAAAAAAATATTTTTTTAGTTACTTTGGAAACAAAAATATTTTTTTAGTTACTTTGGAAAAAAAAATATTTTTTTAGTTACTTTGGAAAAAAATTTATTTTTTTAGTTACTTTGGAAAAAAAAATATTTTTTTAGTTACTTTGGAAAAAAAAATATTTTTTTAGTTACTTTGGAAAAAAATATATTTTTTTAGTTACTTTGGAAAAAAATATATTTTTTTAGTTACTTTGGAAAAAAAAATATTTTTTTAGTTACTTTGGAAAAAAAAATATTTTTTTAGTTACTTTGGAAAAAAAAAATTTTTTTTAGTTTCTTTGGAAAAAAAAAATTTTTTTTAGTTACTTTGGAAAAAAAAATTTTTTTTTAGTTTCTTTGGGAAAAAAAATATTTTTTTAGTTACTTTGGGAAAAAAAATATTTTTTTAGTTACTTTGGAAAAAAAATTTTTTTTTTAGTTACTTTGGAAAAAAAATATATTTTTTTAGTTTCTTTGGAAAAAAAAATATTTTTTTAGTTACTTTGGAAAAAAAAATATTTTTTTAGTTACTTTGGAAAAAAAAATATTTTTTTAGTTACTTTGGAAAAAAAAATATTTTTTTAGTTACTTTGGAAAAAAAAATATTTTTTTAGTTACTTTGGAAAAAAAAATATTTTTTTAGTTACTTTGGAAAAAAATATTTTTTTTAGTTACTTTGGAAAAAAAAATATTTTTTTAGTTACTTTGGAAAAAAAAATATTTTTTTAGTTTCTTTGGAAAAAAAAATAATTTTTTAGTTACTTTGGAAAAAAAAATATTTTTTTAGTTTCTTTGGGAAAAAAAATATTTTTTTAGTTACTTTGGGAAAAAAAATATTTTTTTAGTTACTTTGGAAAAAAAAATATTTTTTTAGTTACTTTGGAAAAAAAAATATTTTTTTAGTTACTTTGGAAAAAAAAATATTTTTTTAGTTACTTTGGAAAAAAATATTTTTTTTAGTTACTTTGGAAAAAAAAATATTTTTTTAGTTACTTTGGAAAAAAAAATATTTTTTTAGTTACTTTGGAAAAAAAAATATTTTTTTAGTTTCTTTGGAAAAAAATTTTTTTTTTAGTTACTTTGGAAAAAAAAAAATTTTTTAGTTTCTTTGGGAAAAAAATATTTTTTTTAGTTACTTTGGAAAAAAAAAAAATTTTTTTAGTTACTTTGGAAAAAAAATTTTTTTTTTAGTTACTTTGGAAACAAAAATATTTTTTTAGTTACTTTGGAAAAAAAAATATTTTTTTAGTTACTTTGGAAAAAAAAATATTTTTTTAGTTACTTTGGAAAAAAAAATATTTTTTTAGTTACTTTGGAAAAAAAATATTTTTTTAGTTTCTTTGGAAAAAAAAATATTTTTTTAGTTACTTTGGAAAAAAAAATATTTTTTTAGTTACTTTGGAAAAAAAAATATTTTTTTAGTTACTTTGGAAAAAAAAATATTTTTTTAGTTACTTTGGGAAAAAAAATATTTTTTTAGTTACTTTGGAAAAAAAAATATTTTTTTAGTTACTTTGGAAAAAAAAATATTTTTTTAGTTACTTTGGAAAAAAAAATATTTTTTAGTTACTTTGGAAAAAAAAATATTTTTTTAGTTTCTTTGGAAAAAAAATATTTTTTTTAGTTACTTTGGAAAAAAAAATATTTTTTTAGTTTCTTTGGGAAAAAATTTTTTTTTTTAGTTACTTTGGAAAAAAAAATATTTTTTTAGTTACTTTGGAAAAAAAAATATTTTTTTAGTTACTTTGGAAACAAAAATATTTTTTTAGTTACTTTGGAAAAAAATATATATTTTTTTAGTTACTTTGGAAAAAAAAATATTTTTTTAGTTACTTTGGAAAAAAAAATATTTTTTTAGTTACTTTGGAAAAAAAAATATTTTTTTAGTTTCTTTGGAAAAAAAAATATTTTTTTAGTTACTTTGGAAAAAAAAATATTTTTTTAGTTACTTTGGAAAAAAAAATATTTTTTTAGTTACTTTGGAAAAAAAAATATTTTTTTAGTTACTTTGGAAAAAAAAATATTTTTTTAGTTACTTTGGAAAAAAAAATATTTTTTTAGTTACTTTGGAAAAAAAAATATTTTTTTAGTTACTTTGGAAAAAAAAATATTTTTTAGTTACTTTGGAAAAAAAAATATTTTTTTAGTTTCTTTGGAAAAAAAATATTTTTTTTAGTTACTTTGGAAAAAAAAATATTTTTTTAGTTTCTTTGGGAAAAAAAATATTTTTTTAGTTACTTTGGAAAAAAAAATATTTTTTTAGTTTCTTTGGAAAAAAAAAAAATTTTTAGTTACTTTGGAAAAAAAAATATTTTTTTAGTTTCTTTGGGAAAAAAAATATTTTTTTAGTTACTTTGGAAAAAAAAATATTTTTTTAGTTTCTTTGGAAAAAAAAAAAAATTTTTAGTTACTTTGGAAAAAAAAATATTTTTTTAGTTTCTTTGGGAAAAAAAATATTTTTTTAGTTACTTTGGGAAAAAAAATATTTTTTTAGTTACTTTGGAAAAAAAAATATTTTTTTAGTTACTTTGGAAAAAAAAATATTTTTTTAGTTTCTTTGGAAAAAAAAATATTTTTTTAGTTACTTTGGAAAAAAAAATATTTTTTTAGTTACTTTGGAAAAAAAAATATTTTTTTAGTTACTTTGGAAAAAAAAATATTTTTTTAGTTACTTTGGAAAAAAAAATATTTTTTTAGTTACTTTGGAAAAAAAAATATTTTTTTAGTTACTTTGGAAAAAAAATTATTTTTTTAGTTACTTTGGAAAAAAAAAATTTTTTTTAGTTACTTTGGAAAAAAAAAATTTTTTTTTAGTTACTTTGGAAAAAAAAATATTTTTTTAGTTACTTTGGAAAAAAAAATATTTTTTTAGTTACTTTGGAAAAAAAAATATTTTTTTAGTTACTTTGGAAAAAAAAATATTTTTTTAGTTACTTTGGAAAAAAAAATATTTTTTTAGTTTCTTTGGAAAAAAAAATATTTTTTTAGTTTCTTTGGGAAAAAAAATATTTTTTTAGTTACTTTGGGAAAAAAAATATTTTTTTAGTTACTTTGGAAAAAAAAATATTTTTTTAGTTACTTTGGAAAAAAAAATATTTTTTTAGTTTCTTTGGAAAAAAAAATATTTTTTTAGTTACTTTGGAAAAAAAAATATTTTTTTAGTTACTTTGGAAAAAAAAATATTTTTTTAGTTACTTTGGAAAAAAAAATATTTTTTTAGTTACTTTGGAAAAAAAAATATTTTTTTAGTTACTTTGGAAAAAAAAATATTTTTTTAGTTACTTTGGAAAAAAAATTATTTTTTTAGTTACTTTGGAAAAAAAAATTTTTTTTTAGTTACTTTGGAAAAAAAAAATATTTTTTTAGTTACTTTGGAAAAAAAAATATTTTTTTAGTTACTTTGGAAAAAAAAATATTTTTTTAGTTACTTTGGAAAAAAAAATATTTTTTTAGTTACTTTGGAAAAAAAAATATTTTTTTAGTTACTTTGGAAAAAAAAATATTTTTTTAGTTTCTTTGGAAAAAAAAAAAATTTTTTAGTTACTTTGGAAAAAAAATATTTTTTTAGTTTCTTTGGGAAAAAAAATATTTTTTTAGTTACTTTGGGAAAAAAAATATTTTTTTAGTTACTTTGGAAAAAAAAATATTTTTTTAGTTACTTTGGAAAAAAAAATATTTTTTTAGTTTCTTTGGAAAAAAAAATATTTTTTAGTTACTTTGGAAAAAAAAATATTTTGTTAGTTACTTTGGAAAAAAAAATATTTTTTTAGTTACTTTGGAAAAAAAAATATTTTTTTAGTTACTTTGGAAAAAAAAATATTTTTTTAGTTACTTTGGAAAAAAAAAATTTTTTAGTTACTTTGGAAAAAAAAATATTTTTTTAGTTACTTTGGAAAAAAAAATATTTTTTTAGTTACTTTGGGGGAAAAAAAATTTTTTTATTTACTTTGGAAAATTTTTTTTTTTTTTAGTTACCTTGGAAAAAAAAAATATTTTTTTAGTTTCTTTGGAAAAAAATATATTTTTTTAGTGACTTTGGAAAAAAATTATTTTTTTAGTTACTTTGGAAAAAAAAATATTTTTTTAGTTACTTTGGAAAAAAAAATATTTTTTTAGTTACTTTGGAAAAAAAATATTTTTTTAGTTACTTTGGAAAAAAAAAATATTTTTTTAGTTACTTTGGAAAAAAATATTTTTTTTTAGTTACTTTGGAAAAAAAAATATTTTTTTAGTTACTTTGGAAAAAAAAATATTTTTTTAGTTACTTTGGAAAAAAAAATATTTTTTTAGTTACTTTGGAAAAAAAAATATTTTTTTAGTTTCTTTGGGAAAAAAAATAATTTTTTAGTTACTTTGGAAAAAAAAATATTTTTTTAGTTTCTTTGGGAAAAAAAATATTTTTTTAGTTACTTTGGGAAAAACAATATTTTTTTAGTTACTTTGGAAAAAAAAATATTTTTTTAGTTACTTTGGAAAAAAAAATATTTTTTTAGTTTCTTTGGAAAAAAAAATATTTTTTTAGTTACTTTGGAAAAAAAAATATTTTTTTAGTTACTTTGGAAAAAAAAATATTTTTTTAGTTACTTTGGAAAAAAAAAAAAATTTTAGTTACTTTGGAAAAAAAAATATTTTTTTTAGTTACTTTGGAAAAAAAAATATTTTTTTAGTTACTTTGGAAAAAAAAATATTTTTTTAGTTACTTTGGAAAAAAAATTATTTTTTTAGTTACTTTGGAAAAAAAAATTTTTTTTTAGTTACTTTGGAAAAAAAAAATATTTTTTTAGTTACTTTGGAAAAAAAAATATTTTTTTAGTTACTTTGGAAACAAAAATATTTTTTTAGTTACTTTGGAAAAAAAAATATTTTTTTAGTTACTTTGGAAAAAAAAATATTTTTTTAGTTACTTTGGAAAAAAAATATTTTTTTAGTTACTTTGGAAAAAAAAATATTTTTTTAGTTTCTTTGGAAAAAAAAATATTTTTTTAGTTACTTTGGAAAAAAAAATATTTTTTTAGTTACTTTGGAAAAAAAAAATTTTTTTAGTTACTTTGGAAAAAAAAATTTTTTTTTAGTTTCTTTGGAAAAAAAATATTTTTTTTAGTT
Source organism: Melanostigma gelatinosum (assembly GCF_949748355.1). Lineage (NCBI taxonomy): Eukaryota > Metazoa > Chordata > Actinopteri > Perciformes > Zoarcidae > Melanostigma > Melanostigma gelatinosum. The sequence goes on along the minus strand of NW_027634839.1, from coordinate 38,366 downwards.
ACTTTGGAAAAAAAAATTTTTTTTTAGTTTCTTTGGGAAAAAAAATATTTTTTTAGTTACTTTGGAAAAAAATATATTTTTTTAGTTACTTTGGAAAAAAAAAAATTTTTTAGTTACTTTGGAAAAAAAAAAATTTTTTTAGTTTCTTTGGAAAAAAAAAATTTTTTTTAGTTACTTTGGAAAAAAAAATATTTTTTTAGTTTCTTTGGAAAAAAAAAATTTTTTTTAGTTACTTTGGAAAAAAAAATATTTTTTTAGTTTCTTTGGGAAAAAAAATATTTTTTTAGTTACTTTGGGAAAAAAAATATTTTTTTAGTTACTTTGGGAAAAAAAATATTTTTTTAGTTACTTTGGAAAAAAAAATATTTTTTTAGTTTCTTTGGAAAAAAAAATATTTTTTTAGTTACTTTGGAAAAAAAAATATTTTTTTAGTTACTTTGGAAAAAAAAATATTTTTTTAGTTACTTTGGAAAAAAAAATATTTTTTTAGTTACTTTGGGAAAAAAAATATTTTTTTAGTTACTTTGGAAAAAAAATTATTTTTTTAGTTACTTTGGAAAAAAAATTATTTTTTTAGTTACTTTGGAAAAAAAAAATATTTTTTTAGTTACTTTGGAAAAAAAAATATTTTTTTAGTTACTTTGGAAAAAAAAATATTTTTTTAGTTACTTTGGAAAAAAAAATATTTTTTAGTTACTTTGGAAAAAAAAATATTTTTTTAGTTTCTTTGGAAAAAAAAATATTTTTTTAGTTACTTTGGAAAAAAAAATATTTTTTTAGTTACTTTGGAAAAAAAAATATTTTTTTAGTTTCTTTGGAAAAAAAATATATTTTTTAGTTACTTTGGAAAAAAAATATATTTTTTTAGTTACTTTGGAAAAAAAAATATTTTTTTAGTTACTTTGGAAAAAAAAATATTTTTTTAGTTACTTTGGAAAAAAAAATATTTTTTTAGTTACTTTGGAAAAAAAATATTTTTTTAGTTTCTTTGGAAAAAAAAAAAATTTTTTAGTTACTTTGGAAAAAAAAATATTTTTTTAGTTTCTTTGGGAAAAAAAATATTTTTTTAGTTACTTTGGGAAAAAAAATATTTTTTTAGTTACTTTGGAAAAAAAAATATTTTTTTAGTTACTTTGGAAAAAAAAATATTTTTTTAGTTACTTTGGAAAAAAAAATATTTTTTTAGTTTCTTTGGAAAAAAAATATTTTTTTTAGTTACTTTGGAAAAAAAATAATATTTTTTTAGTTACTTTGGAAAAAAAAATATTTTTTTAGTTACTTTGGAAAAAAAAATATTTTTTTAGTTACTTTGGAAAAAAAAATATTTTTTTAGTTACTTTGGAAAAAAAATATTTTTTTAGTTTCTTTGGAAAAAAAAAAAATTTTTTAGTTTCTTTGGAAAAAAAAAATATTTTTTTAGTTTCTTTGGGAAAAAAAATATTTTTTTAGTTACTTTGGGAAAAAAAATATTTTTTTAGTTACTTTGGGAAAAAAAATATTTTTTTAGTTACTTTGGAAAAAAAAATATTTTTTTAGTTACTTTGGAAAAAAAAATATTTTTTTAGTTACTTTGGAAAAAAAAATATTTTTTTAGTTACTTTGGAAAAAAAAATATTTTTTTAGTTACTTTGGAAAAAAAAATATTTTTTTAGTTACTTTGGAAAAAAAAAATTTTTTTTAGTTACTTTGGAAAAAAAAATATTTTTTTAGTTACTTTGGAAAAAAAAATATTTTTTTAGTTACTTTGGAAACAAAAATATTTTTTTAGTTACTTTGGAAAAAAAAATATTTTTTTAGTTACTTTGGAAAAAAAAATATTTTTTTAGTTACTTTGGAAAAAAAAATATTTTTTTAGTTACTTTGGAAAAAAAAATATTTTTTTAGTTACTTTGGAAAAAAAAATATTTTTTTAGTTACTTTGGAAACAAAAATATTTTTTTAGTTACTTTGGAAAAAAAAATATTTTTTTAGTTACTTTGGAAAAAAAAATGTTTTTTTAGTTACTTTGGAAAAAAAAATATTTTTTTAGTTACTTTGGAAAAAAAAATATTTTTTTAGTTTCTTTGGAAAAAAAAATTTTTTTTTTAGTTACTTTGGGAAAAAAAATATTTTTTTAGTTTCTTTGGAAAAAAAAATATTTTTTTAGTTACTTTGGAAAAAAAAATATTTTTTTAGTTACTTTGGAAAAAAAAATATTTTTTTAGTTACTTTGGAAAAAAAAATATTTTTTAGTTACTTTGGAAAAAAAAATTTTTTTTTAGTTTCTTTGGGAAAAAAAATATTTTTTTAGTTACTTTGGAAAAAAAAATATTTTTTTAGTTTCTTTGGAAAAAAAAAAATTTTTTTAGTTACTTTGGAAAAAAAAATATTTTTTTAGTTTCTTTGGGAAAAAAAATATTTTTTTAGTTACTTTGGGAAAAAAAATATTTTTTTAGTTACTTTGGAAAAAAAAATATTTTTTTAGTTACTTTGGAAAAAAAAATATTTTTTTAGTTTCTTTGGAAAAAAAAATATTTTTTTAGTTACTTTGGAAAAAAAAATATTTTTTTAGTTACTTTGGAAAAAAAAAATATTTTTTTAGTTACTTTGGAAAAAAAAATATTTTTTTAGTTACTTTGGAAAAAAAAATATTTTTTTAGTTACTTTGGAAAAAAAAATATTTTTTTAGTTACTTTGGAAAAAAAATTATTTTTTTAGTTACTTTGGAAAAAAAAAATTTTTTTTAGTTACTTTGGAAAAAAAAAATATTTTTTTAGTTACTTTGGAAAAAAAAATATTTTTTTAGTTACTTTGGAAAAAAAAATATTTTTTTAGTTACTTTGGAAAAAAAAATATTTTTTTAGTTACTTTGGAAAAAAAAATATTTTTTTAGTTACTTTGGAAAAAAAAATATTTTTTTAGTTTCTTTGGAAAAAAAATAAAATTTTTAGTTACTTTGGAAAAAAAATATTTTTTTAGTTTCTTTGGGAAAAAAAATATTTTTTTAGTTACTTTGGGAAAAAAAATATTTTTTTAGTTACTTTGGAAAAAACAATATTTTTTTAGTTACTTTGGAAAAAAAAATATTTTTTTAGTTTCTTTGGAAAAAAAAATATTTTTTAGTTACTTTGGAAAAAAAAATATTTTGTTAGTTACTTTGGAAAAAAAAATATTTTTTTAGTTACTTTGGAAAAAAAAATATTTTTTTAGTTACTTTGGAAAAAAAAATATTTTTTTAGTTACTTTGGAAAAAAAAAATTTTTTTAGTTACTTTGGAAAAAAAAATATTTTTTTAGTTACTTTGGAAAAAAAAATATTTTTTTAGTTACTTTGGGGGAAAAAAATTTTTTTTAGTTACTTTGGAAATTTTTTTTTTTTTTTAGTTACTTTGGAAAAAAAAAATATTTTTTTAGTTTCTTTGGAAAAAAAAATATTTTTTTAGTGACTTTGGAAAAAAATTATTTTTTTAGTTACTTTGGAAAAAAAAATATTTTTTTAGTTACTTTGGAAAAAAAAATATTTTTTTAGTTACTTTGGAAAAAAAATATTTTTTTAGTTACTTTGGAAAAAAAAATATTTTTTTAGTTACTTTGGAAAAAAATATTTTTTTTTAGTTACTTTGGAAAAAAAAATATTTTTTTAGTTACTTTGGAAAAAAAAATATTTTTTTAGTTACTTTGGAAAAAAAAATATTTTTTTAGTTACTTTGGAAAAAAAAATATTTTTTTAGTTTCTTTGGAAAAAAAAATAATTTTTTAGTTACTTTGGAAAAAAAAATATTTTTTTAGTTTCTTTGGGAAAAAAAATATTTTTTTAGTTACTTTGGGAAAAAAAATATTTTTTTAGTTACTTTGGAAAAAAAAATATTTTTTTAGTTACTTTGGAAAAAAAAATATTTTTTTAGTTACTTTGGGAAAAAAAATATTTTTTTAGTTACTTTGGAAAAAAAAATATTTTTTTAGTTTCTTTGGGAAAAAAAATATTTTTTTAGTTACTTTGGGAAAAAAAATATTTTTTTAGTTACTTTGGAAAAAAAAATATTTTTTTAGTTACTTTGGAAAAAAAAATATTTTTTTAGTTACTTTGGAAAAAAAAATATTTTTTTAGTTTCTTTGGAAAAAAAATATTTTTTTTAGTTACTTTGGAAAAAAAATAATATTTTTTTAGTTACTTTGGAAAAAAAAATATTTTTTTAGTTACTTTGGAAAAAAAAATATTTTTTTAGTTACTTTGGAAAAAAAAATATTTTTTTAGTTACTTTGGAAAAAAAATATTTTTTAGTTTCTTTGGAAAAAAAAAAAATTTTTTAGTTACTTTGGAAAAAAAAAATATTTTTTTAGTTTCTTTGGGAAAAAAAAATTTTTTTAGTTACTTTGGGAAAAAAAATATTTTTTTAGTTACTTTGGAAAAAAAAATATTTTTTTAGTTACTTTGGAAAAAAAAATATTTTTTTAGTTTCTTTGGAAAAAAAAATATTTTTTAGTTACTTTGGAAAAAAAAATATTTTTTTAGTTACTTTGGAAAAAAAATATTTTTTAGTTACTTTGGAAAAAAAAATATTTTTTTAGTTACTTTGGAAAAAAAAATATTTTTTTAGTTACTTTGGAAAAAAAAATATTTTTTTAGTTACTTTGGAAAAAAAAATATTTTTTTAGTTACTTTGGAAAAAAAAAATTTTTTTTAGTTACTTTGGAAAAAAAAATATTTTTTTAGTTACTTTGGAAAAAAAAAAATTTTTTTAGTTACTTTGGAAACAAAAATATTTTTTTAGTTACTTTGGAAAAAAAAATATTTTTTTAGTTACTTTGGAAAAAAAAATATTTTTTTAGTTACTTTGGAAAAAAAAATATTTTTTAGTTACTTTGAAAAAAAAATATTTTTTTAGTTACTTTGGAAAAAAAAATATTTTTTTAGTTACTTTGGAAACAAAAATATTTTTTTAGTTACTTTGGAAAAAAAAATATTTTTTTAGTTACTTTGGAAAAAAAAATATTTTTTTAGTTACTTTGGAAAAAAAAATATTTTTTTAGTTACTTTGGAAAAAAAAATATTTTTTTAGTTTCTTTGGAAAAAAAAATATTTTTTTAGTTACTTTGGAAAAAAAAATATTTTTTTAGTTACTTTGGAAAAAAAATATTTTTTTAGTTACTTTGGAAAAAAAAATATTTTTTAGTTACTTTGGAAAAAAAAATTTTTTTTTAGTTTCTTGGGAAAAAAAAATTTTTTTTAGTTACTTTGGAAAAAAAAATATTTTTTTAGTTTCTTTGGAAAAAAAAATTTTTTTAGTTACTTTGGAAAAAAAAATATTTTTTTAGTTTCTTTGGGAAAAAAAATATTTTTTTAGTTACTTTGGGAAAAAAAATATTTTTTTAGTTACTTTGGAAAAAAAAATATTTTTTTAGTTACTTTGGAAAAAAAAATATTTTTTTAGTTTCTTTGGAAAAAAAAATATTTTTTTAGTTACTTTGGAAAAAAAAATATTTTTTTAGTTACTTTGGAAAAAAAATATTTTTTTAGTTACTTTGGAAAAAAAAATATTTTTTTAGTTACTTTGGAAAAAAAAATATTTTTTTAGTTACTTTGGAAAAAAAAATATTTTTTTAGTTACTTTGGAAAAAAAATTATTTTTTTAGTTACTTTGGAAAAAAAAAATTTTTTTTAGTTACTTTGGAAAAAAAAAATATTTTTTTAGTTACTTTGGAAAAAAAAATATTTTTTTAGTTACTTTGGAAAAAAAAATATTTTTTTAGTTACTTTGGAAAAAAAATATTTTTTTAGTTACTTTGGAAAAAAAAATATTTTTTTAGTTACTTTGGAAAAAAAAATATTTTTTTAGTTTCTTTGGAAAAAAAAAAATTTTTTTAGTTACTTTGGAAAAAAAATATTTTTTTAGTTTCTTTGGGAAAAAAAATATTTTTTAGTTACTTTGGGAAAAAAAATATTTTTTTAGTTACTTTGGAAAAAACAATATTTTTTTAGTTACTTTGGAAAAAAAAATATTTTTTTAGTTTCTTTGGAAAAAAAAATATTTTTTAGTTACTTTGGAAAAAAAAATATTTTGTTAGTTACTTTGGAAAAAAAAATATTTTTTAGTTACTTTGGAAAAAAAAATATTTTTTTAGTTACTTTGGAAAAAAAAATATTTTTTTAGTTACTTTGGAAAAAAAAAATTTTTTTAGTTACTTTGGAAAAAAAATATTTTTTAGTTACTTTGGAAAAAAAATATTTTTTTAGTTACTTTGGGGGAAAAAAAATTTTTTTAGTTACTTTGGAAAAATTTTTTTTTTTTTAGTTACTTTGGAAAAAAAAAATATTTTTTAGTTTCTTTGGAAAAAAAAATATTTTTTTAGTGACTTTGGAAAAAAATTATTTTTTAGTTACTTTGGAAAAAAAAATATTTTTTTAGTTACTTTGGAAAAAAATATATTTTTTTAGTTACTTTGGAAAAAAAATATTTTTTTAGATATTTTTTTAGTTACTTTGGAAAAAAAATATTTTTTTAGTTACTTTGGAAAAAAATATTTTTTTTAGTTACTTTGGAAAAAAAAATATTTTTTTAGTTACTTTGGAAAAAAAAATATTTTTTTAGTTACTTTGGAAAAAAAAAAAAATTTTTTAGTTACTTTGGAAAAAAAAATATTTTTTTAGTTTCTTTGGAAAAAAAAATAATTTTTTAGTTACTTTGGAAAAAAAAATATTTTTTTAGTTTCTTTGGGAAAAAAAATATTTTTTTAGTTACTTTGGGAAAAAAAATATTTTTTAGTTACTTTGGAAAAAAAAATATTTTTTTAGTTACTTTGGAAAAAAAAATATTTTTTTAGTTTCTTTGGAAAAAAAAATATTTTTTTAGTTACTTTGGAAAAAAAAATATTTTTTTAGTTACTTTGGAAAAAAAAATATTTTTTAGTTACTTTGGAAAAAAAAAAAAATTTTTAGTTACTTTGGAAAAAAAAATATATTTTTTAGTTACTTTGGAAAAAAAATATTTTTTTAGTTACTTTGGAAAAAAAAATATTTTTTTAGTTACTTTGGAAAAAAAAATATTTTTTTAGTTACTTTGGAAAAAAAAAATTTTTTTTAGTTACTTTGGAAAAAAAAATATTTTTTTAGTTACTTTGGAAAAAAAAATATTTTTTTAGTTACTTTGGAAACAAAAATATTTTTTTAGTTACTTTGGAAAAAAAAATATTTTTTTAGTTACTTTGGAAAAAAAAATATTTTTTTAGTTACTTTGGAAAAAAAATATTTTTTTAGTTACTTTGGAAAAAAAAATATTTTTTTAGTTTCTTTGGAAAAAAAAAAATTTTTTTAGTTACTTTGGAAAAAAAAAAATTTTTTTAGTTACTTTGGAAAAAAAAAATTTTTTTAGTTACTTTGGAAAAAAAAATATTTTTTTAGTTTCTTTGGAAAAAAAATATTTTTTTTAGTTACTTTGGAAAAAAAAAAAATTTTTTAGTTTCTTTGGGAAAAAAAATATTTTTTTAGTTACTTTGGAAAAAAATATATTTTTTTAGTTACTTTGGAAAAAAAAATATTTTTTAGTTACTTTGGAAAAAAAAATATTTTTTTAGTTTCTTTGGAAAAAAAAATTTTTTTTTAGTTACTTTGGAAAAAAAAATATTTTTTTAGTTTCTTTGGAAAAAAAAATTTTTTTTTAGTTACTTTGGAAAAAAAAATATTTTTTTAGTTTCTTTGGGAAAAAAAAATATTTTTTTAGTTACTTTGGGAAAAAAAATATTTTTTTAGTTACTTTGGAAAAAAAAATATTTTTTTAGTTACTTTGGAAAAAAAAATATTTTTTTAGTTTCTTGGAAAAAAAAATATTTTTTTAGTTACTTTGGAAAAAAAAATATTTTTTTAGTTACTTTGGAAAAAAAAATATTTTTTTAGTTACTTTGGAAAAAAAAATATTTTTTTAGTTACTTTGGGAAAAAAAATATTTTTTTAGTTACTTTGGAAAAAAAATTATTTTTTTAGTTACTTTGGAAAAAAAATTATTTTTTTAGTTACTTTGGAAAAAAAAAATATTTTTTTAGTTACTTTGGAAAAAAAAATATTTTTTTAGTTACTTTGGAAAAAAAAATATTTTTTTAGTTACTTTGGAAAAAAAAATATTTTTTAGTTACTTTGGAAAAAAAAATATTTTTTTAGTTTCTTTGGAAAAAAAAATATTTTTTTAGTTACTTTGGAAAAAAAAATATTTTTTAGTTACTTTGGAAAAAAAAATATTTTTTTAGTTTCTTTGGAAAAAAAATATTTTTTTTAGTTACTTTGGAAAAAAAAAATATTTTTTTAGTTACTTTGGAAAAAAAAATATTTTTTTAGTTACTTTGGAAAAAAAAATATTTTTTTAGTTACTTTGGAAAAAAAAATATTTTTTTAGTTACTTTGGAAAAAAAATATTTTTTTAGTTTCTTTGGAAAAAAAAAATTTTTTTAGTTACTTTGGAAAAAAAAATATTTTTTTAGTTTCTTTGGGAAAAAAAATATTTTTTTAGTTACTTTGGGAAAAAAAATATTTTTTTAGTTACTTTGGAAAAAAAAATATTTTTTTAGTTACTTTGGAAAAAAAAATATTTTTTAGTTTCTTTGGAAAAAAAAATATTTTTTAGTTACTTTGGAAAAAAAAATATTTTTTTAGTTACTTTGGAAAAAAAAATATTTTTTTAGTTACTTTGGAAAAAAAAATATTTTTTTAGTTACTTTGGAAAAAAAAATATTTTTTTAGTTACTTTGGAAAAAAAAATATTTTTTTAGTTACTTTGGAAAAAAAAATATTTTTTTAGTTACTTTGGAAAAAAAAAATTTTTTTTAGTTACTTTGGAAAAAAAAATATTTTTTTAGTTACTTTGGAAAAAAAAAAATTTTTTTAGTTACTTTGGAAAAAAAAAATTTTTTTTAGTTACTTTGGAAAAAAAAAATATTTTTTTAGTTACTTTGGAAAAAAAAAAATTTTTTTAGTTACTTTGGAAACAAAAATATTTTTTTAGTTACTTTGGAAAAAAAAATATTTTTTTAGTTACTTTGGAAAAAAAAATATTTTTTTAGTTACTTTGGAAAAAAAAATATTTTTTTAGTTACTTTGGAAAAAAAAATTTTTTTTTAGTTTCTTTGGAAAAAAAAATTTTTTTTTTAGTTACTTTGGGAAAAAAAATATTTTTTTAGTTTCTTTGGAAAAAAAAATATTTTTTTAGTTACTTTGGAAAAAAAAATATTTTTTTAGTTACTTTGGAAAAAAAAATATTTTTTTAGTTACTTTGGAAAAAAAAATATTTTTTAGTTACTTTGGAAAAAAATATTTTTTTTTAGTTTCTTTGGAAAAAAAAATTTTTTTTTAGTTACTTTGGAAAAAAAAATATTTTTTTAGTTACTTTGGAAAAAAAAATATTTTTTTAGTTACTTTGGAAAAAAAAATATTTTTTTAGTTACTTTGGAAAAAAAATATTTTTTTAGTTACTTTGGAAAAAAAAATATTTTTTTAGTTACTTTGGAAAAAAAAATATTTTTTTTAGTTACTTTGGAAAAAAAAATATTTTTTAGTTACTTTGGAAAAAAAATTATTTTTTTAGTTACTTTGGAAAAAAAAAATTTTTTTTAGTTACTTTGGAAAAAAAAAATATTTTTTTAGTTACTTTGGAAAAAATTTTTTTTTTTTAGTTACTTTGGAAACAAAAATATTTTTTTAGTTACTTTGGAAAAAAAAATATTTTTTTAGTTACTTTGGAAAAAAAAATATTTTTTTAGTTACTTTGGAAAAAAAAATATTTTTTTAGTTACTTTGGAAAAAAAAATATTTTTTTAGTTTCTTTGGAAAAAAAAAATTTTTTTTTAGTTACTTTGGGAAAAAAAATATTTTTTAGTTTCTTTGGAAAAAAAATATTTTTTTAGTTACTTTGGAAAAAAAAATATTTTTTTAGTTACTTTGGAAAAAAAAATATTTTTTTAGTTACTTTCGAAAAAAAAATATTTTTTTAGTTACTTTGGAAAAAAAATATTTTTTTAGTTACTTTGGAAAAAAAAATATTTTTTTAGTTACTTTGGAAAAAAAAATATTTTTTTAGTTTCTTTGGAAAAAATTTTTTTTTTTTAGTTACTTTGGGAAAAAAAATATTTTTTTAGTTTCTTTGGAAAAAAAAATATTTTTTTAGTTACTTTGGAAAAAAAAATATTTTTTTAGTTACTTTGGAAAAAAAATATTTTTTTAGTTACTTTGGAAAAAAAAATATTTTTTTAGTTACTTTGGGAAAAAAAATATTTTTTTAGTTACTTTGGGAAAAAAAATATTTTTTTAGTTTCTTTGGAAAAAAAAATATTTTTTTAGTTACTTTGGGAAAAAAAATATTTTTTTAGTTTCTTTGGAAAAAAAAATATTTTTTAATTACTTTGGAAAAAAAAATATTTTTTTAGTTACTTTGGAAAAAAAAATATTTTTTTAGTTACTTGGAAAAAAAAATATTTTTTTAGTTTCTTTGGAAAAAAAAATATTTTTTTAGTTACTTTGGAAAAAAAAAATTTTTTTTAGTTACTTTGGAAAAAAAAATATTTTTTTAGTTACTTTGGAAAAAAAAATATTTTTTTAGTTACTTTGGAAAAAAAAATATTTTTTTAGTTACTTTGGAAAAAAAAATATTTTTTTAGTTACTTTGGAAAAAAAAATATTTTTTTAGTTACTTTGGAAAAAAAAATATTTTTTTAGTTACTTTGGAAAAAAAAATATTTTTTTAGTTACTTTGGGAAAAAAAATAATTTTTTAGTTACTTTGGAAAAAAAAAATTTTTTTTAGTTACTTTGGAAAAAAAAATTTTTTTAGTTTCTTTGGAAAAAAAAATATTTTTTTAGTTACTTTGGGAAAAAAAATTTTTTTTTAGTTACTTTGGAAAAAAAATATATTTTTTTAGTTTCTTTGGAAAATTTTTTTTTTTTTTAGTTACTTTGGAAAAAAAAATATTTTTTTAGTTTCTTTGGAAAAAAAAATATTTTTTTAGTTACTTTGGAAAAAAAAATATTTTTTTAGTTACTTTGGAAAAAAAAATATTTTTTTAGTTTCTTTGGGAAAAAAAATATTTTTTTAGTTACTTTGGAAAAAAAAATATTTTTTTAGTTTCTTTGGAAAAAAAAATATTTTTTTAGTTACTTTGGAAAAAAAAATATTTTTTTAGTTACTTTGGAAAAAAAAATATTTTTTTAGTTACTTTGGAAAAAAAAATATTTTTTTCGTTACTTTGGAAAAAAAAATATTTTTTTAGTTACTTTGGGAAAAAAATATTTTTTTCGTTACTTTGGAAAAAAAAATATTTTTTTAGTTACTTTGGAAAAAAAAATATTTTTTTAGTTACTTTGGAAAAAAAAATATTTTTTTAGTTACTTTGGAAAAAAAAATATTTTTTTAGTTACTTTGGAAAAAAAAATATTTTTTTAGTTACTTTGGAAAAAAAAATATTTTTTTAGTTACTTTGGAAAAAAAAATATTTTTTTAGTTACTTTGGAAAAAAAAATATTTTTTTTAGTTACTTTGGGAAAAAAAATAATTTTTTAGTTACTTTGGAAAAAAAAAATTTTTTTTAGTTACTTTGGAAAAAAAAATTTTTTTTCGTTTCTTTGGAAAAAAAAAATTTTTTTAGTTACTTTGGGAAAAAAAAAAATTTTTTAGTTACTTTGGAAAAAATATATATTTTTTTAGTTTCTTTGGAAAATTTTTTTTTTTTTTAGTTACTTTGGAAAAAAAAATATTTTTTTAGTTTCTTTGGAAAAAAAAATATTTTTTTAGTTACTTTGGAAAAAAAATATTTTTTTAGTTACTTTGGAAAAAAAAATATTTTTTTAGTTTCTTTGGGAAAAAAAAATATTTTTTTAGTTACTTTGGAAAAAAAAATATTTTTTTAGTTTCTTTGGAAAAAAAAATATTTTTTTAGTTACTTTGGAAAAAAAAATATTTTTTTAGTTACTTTGGAAAAAAAAAATATTTTTTTAGTTACTTTGGAAAAAAAAATATTTTTTTCGTTACTTTGGAAAAAAAATTATTTTTTTAGTTACTTTGGAAAAAAAAATTATTTTTTTAGTTACTTTGGAAAAAAAAATATTTTTTTAGTTACTTTGGAAAAAAAAATATTTTTTTAGTTACTTTGGAAAAAAAAATATTTTTTTAGTTACTTTGGAAAAAAAAATATTTTTTTAGTTACTTTGGAAAAAAAAATATTTTTTTAGTTACTTTGGAAAAAAAAATATTTTTTTAGTTACTTTGGGAAAAAAAATAATTTTTTAGTTACTTTGGAAAAAAAAATATTTTTTTAGTTACTTTGGGGAAAAAAATAATTTTTTAGTTACTTTGGAAAAAAAAAATTTTTTTTAGTTTCTTTGGAAAAAAAATTTTTTTTTAGTTACTTTGGAAAAAAAATATTTTTTTAGTTACTTTGGAAAAAAAAATATTTTTTTAGTTACTTTGGAAAAAAATATATTTTTTTAGTTACTTTGGAAAAAAAATATTTTTTTAGTTACTTTGGAAAAAAAAATATTTTTTTAGTTACTTTGGAAAAAAAAATATTTTTTTAGTTACTTTGGAAAAAAAATATTTTTTTAGTTACTTTGGAAAAAAAAATATTTTTTTAGTTACTTTGGAAAAAAAAATATTTTTTTAGTTACTTTGGAAAAAAAATATTTTTTTAGTTACTTTGGAAAAAAAAATATTTTTTTAGTTTCTTTGGAAAATTTTTTTTTTTAGTTACTTTGGAAAAAAAAATATTTTTTTAGTTTCTTTGGGAAAAAAAATATTTTTTTAGTTACTTTGGAAAAAAAAATATTTTTTTAGTTACTTTGGGAAAAAAAATATTTTTTTAGTTACTTTGGAAAAAAAAATATTTTTTTAGTTACTTTGGAAAAAAAAATATTTTTTTAGTTACTTTGGAAAAAAAATATTTTTTTAGTTACTTTGGAAAAAAAAATATTTTTTTAGTTACTTTGGAAAAAAAAATATTTTTTTAGTTACTTTGGAAAAAAAATATTTTTTTAGTTACTTTGGAAAAAAAAATATTTTTTTAGTTACTTTGGAAAAAAAAATATTTTTTAGTTACTTTGGAAAAAAAAATATTTTTTTAGTTACTTTGGGAAAAAAAATATTTTTTTAGTTACTTTGGAAAAAAAAATATTTTTTTAGTTTCTTTGGAAAATTTTTTTTTTTTTAGTTACTTTGGAAAAAAAAATATTTTTTTAGTTTCTTTGGAAAAAAAAATATTTTTTTAGTTACTTTGGAAAAAAAAATATTTTTTTAGTTACTTTGGAAAAAAAAATTTTTTTTAGTTACTTTGGAAAAAAAAATATTTTTTTAGTTACTTTGGAAAAAAAAATATTTTTTTAGTTACTTTGGAAAAAAAAATATTGTTTTAGTTACTTTGGAAAAAAAATTTTTTTTTAGTTACTTTGGAAAAAAAAATATTTTTTTAGTTACTTTGGAAAAAAAAATATTTTTTTAGTTACTTTGGAAAAAAAAATATTGTTTTAGTTACTTTGGAAAAAAAATATTTTTTTAGTTACTTTGGAAAAAAAAATATTTTTTTAGTTACTTTGGAAAAAAAAATATTTTTTTAGTTACTTTGGAAAAAAAATATTTTTTTAGTTACTTTGGAAAAAAAATATTTTTTTAGTTACTTTGGAAAAAAAAATATTTTTTTAGTTACTTTGGAAAAAAAAATATTTTTTTAGTTACTTTGGAAAAAAAAATATTTTTTTAGTTTCTTTGGAAAAATTTTTTTTTTTAGTTACTTTGGAAAAAAAAATATTTTTTTAGTTTCTTTGGGAAAAAAAATATTTTTTTAGTTACTTTGGAAAAAAAAATATTTTTTTAGTTACTTTGGGAAAAAAAATATTTTTTTAGTTACTTTGGAAAAAAAAATATTTTTTTAGTTACTTTGGAAAAAAAAATATTTTTTTAGTTACTTTGGAAAAAAAATATTTTTTTAGTTACTTTGGAAAAAAAAATATTTTTTTAGTTACTTTGGAAAAAAAAATATTTTTTTAGTTACTTTGGAAAAAAAATATTTTTTTAGTTACTTTGGAAAAAAAAATATTTTTTTAGTTACTTTGGAAAAAAAAATATTTTTTAGTTACTTTGGAAAAAAAAATATTTTTTTAGTTTCTTTGGGAAAAAAAATATTTTTTTAGTTACTTTGGAAAAAAAATATTTTTTTAGTTTCTTTGGAAAAAAAAAAATTTTTTTAGTTACTTTGGAAAAAAAAATATTTTTTAGTTTCTTTGGGAAAAAAAATATTTTTTTAGTTACTTTGGGAAAAAAAATATTTTTTTAGTTACTTTGGAAAAAAAAATATTTTTTTAGTTACTTTGGAAAAAAAAATATTTTTTAGTTTCTTTGGAAAAAAAAAAAAAAAAATTTTAGTTACTTTGGAAAAAAAATATTTTTTTAGTTTCTTTGGGAAAAAAAATATTTTTTTAGTTACTTTGGGAAAAAAAATATTTTTTTAGTTACTTTGGAAAAAAAAATATTTTTTTAGTTACTTTGGAAAAAAAAATATTTTTTTAGTTTCTTTGGAAAAAAAAATATTTTTTAGTTACTTTGGAAAAAAAAATATTTTGTTAGTTACTTTGGAAAAAAATATATTTTTTTAGTTACTTTGGAAAAAAAAATATTTTTTTAGTTACTTTGGAAAAAAAAATATTTTTTTAGTTACTTTGGAAAAAAAAAATTTTTTTAGTTACTTTGGAAAAAAAAATATTTTTTTAGTTACTTTGGAAAAAAAAATTTTTTTTTAGTTACTTTGGGGGAAAAAAATTTTTTTTAGTTACTTTGGAAAAAAATTTTTTTTTTTAGTTACTTTGGAAAAAAAAAATATTTTTTTAGTTTCTTTGGAAAAAAAAATATTTTTTTAGTTTCTTTGGAAAAAAAAATATTTTTTTAGTTACTTTGGAAAAAAAAATATTTTTTTAGTTACTTTGGAAAAAAAAATATTTTTTTAGTTACTTTGGAAAAAAAAATATTTTTTTCGTTACTTTGGAAAAAAAAATATTTTTTTAGTTACTTTGGAAAAAAAAATATTTTTTTAGTTACTTTGGAAAAAAAAATATTTTTTTAGTTACTTTGGAAAAAAAAATATTTTTTTAGTTACTTTGGAAAAAAAAATATTTTTTTAGTTACTTTGGAAAAAAAAATATTTTTTTAGTTACTTTGGAAAAAAAAATATTTTTTTAGTTACTTTGGAAAAAAATATATTTTTTTAGTTACTTTGGAAAAAAAAATATTTTTTTAGTTACTTTGGAAAAAAAAATATTTTTTTAGTTACTTTGGGAAAAAAAATAATTTTTTAGTTACTTTGGAAAAAAAAAATTTTTTTTAGTTACTTTGGAAAAAAAAAATTTTTTTCGTTTCTTTGGAAAAAAAAAATTTTTTTTAGTTACTTTGGGAAAAAAAAAAATTTTTTAGTTACTTTGGAAAAAAAATATATTTTTTTAGTTTCTTTGGAAAAATTTTTTTTTTTTTAGTTACTTTGGAAAAAAAAATATTTTTTTAGTTTCTTTGGAAAAAAAAATATTTTTTTAGTTACTTTGGAAAAAAAAATATTTTTTTAGTTACTTTGGAAAAAAAAATATTTTTTTAGTTTCTTTGGGAAAAAAAATATTTTTTTAGTTACTTTGGAAAAAAAAATATTTTTTTAGTTTCTTTGGAAAAAAAAATATTTTTTTAGTTACTTTGGGAAAAAAAATATTTTTTTAGTTACTTTGGAAAAAAAAATATTTTTTTAGTTACTTTGGAAAAAAAAATATTTTTTTAGTTACTTTGGAAAAAAAATATTTTTTTAGTTACTTTGGAAAAAAAAATATTTTTTTAGTTACTTTGGAAAAAAAAATATTTTTTTAGTTACTTTGGAAAAAAAATATTTTTTTAGTTACTTTGGAAAAAAAAATATTTTTTTAGTTACTTTGGAAAAAAAAATATTTTTTAGTTACTTTGGAAAAAAAAATATTTTTTTAGTTACTTTGGGAAAAAAAATATTTTTTTAGTTACTTTGGAAAAAAAAATATTTTTTTAGTTTCTTTGGAAAAAATTTTTTTTTTTTAGTTACTTTGGAAAAAAAAATATTTTTTTAGTTTCTTTGGAAAAAAAAATATTTTTTTAGTTACTTTGGAAAAAAAAATATTTTTTTAGTTACTTTGGAAAAAAAAATTTTTTTTAGTTACTTTGGAAAAAAAAATATTTTTTTAGTTACTTTGGAAAAAAAAATATTTTTTTAGTTACTTTGGAAAAAAAAATATTGTTTTAGTTACTTTGGAAAAAAAATATTTTTTTAGTTACTTTGGAAAAAAAAATATTTTTTTAGTTACTTTGGAAAAAAAAATATTTTTTTAGTTACTTTGGAAAAAAAATATTTTTTTAGTTACTTTGGAAAAAAAATATTTTTTTAGTTACTTTGGAAAAAAAAATATTTTTTTAGTTACTTTGGAAAAAAAAATATTTTTTTAGTTACTTTGGAAAAAAAATATTTTTTTAGTTTCTTTGGAAAATTTTTTTTTTTTAGTTACTTTGGAAAAAAAAATATTTTTTTAGTTTCTTTGGGAAAAAAAATATTTTTTTAGTTACTTTGGAAAAAAAAATATTTTTTTAGTTACTTTGGGAAAAAAAATATTTTTTTAGTTACTTTGGAAAAAAAAATATTTTTTTAGTTACTTTGGAAAAAAAAATATTTTTTTAGTTACTTTGGAAAAAAAATATTTTTTTAGTTACTTTGGAAAAAAAAATATTTTTTTAGTTACTTTGGAAAAAAAAATATTTTTTTAGTTACTTTGGAAAAAAAATATTTTTTTAGTTACTTTGGAAAAAAAAATATTTTTTTAGTTACTTTGGAAAAAAAAATATTTTTTAGTTACTTTGGAAAAAAAAATATTTTTTTAGTTTCTTTGGGAAAAAAAATATTTTTTTAGTTACTTTGGAAAAAAAAATATTTTTTTAGTTTCTTTGGAAAAAAAAAATTTTTTTTAGTTACTTTGGAAAAAAAAATATTTTTTTAGTTTCTTTGGGAAAAAAAATATTTTTTTAGTTACTTTGGGAAAAAAAATATTTTTTTAGTTACTTTGGAAAAAAAAATATTTTTTTAGTTACTTTGGAAAAAAAAATATTTTTTTAGTTTCTTTGGAAAAAAAAATATTTTTTTAGTTACTTTGGAAAAAAAAATATTTTTTTAGTTACTTTGGAAAAAAAAATATTTTTTTAGTTACTTTGGAAAAAAAAATATTTTTTTAGTTACTTTGGAAAAAAAAATATTTTTTTAGTTACTTTGGAAAAAAAAAAATTTTTTTAGTTACTTTGGAAAAAAAAATATTTTTTTAGTTACTTTGGAAAAAAAAATATTTTTTTAGTTACTTTGGAAAAAAAAATATTTTTTTAGTTTCTTTGGAAAAAAAAAAAAAATTTTAGTTACTTTGGAAAAAAAATATTTTTTTAGTTTCTTTGGGAAAAAAAATATTTTTTTAGTTACTTTGGGAAAAAAAATATTTTTTTAGTTACTTTGGAAAAAAAAATATTTTTTTAGTTACTTTGGAAAAAAAAATATTTTTTTAGTTTCTTTGGAAAAAAAAAAATTTTTTTAGTTACTTTGGAAAAAAAAATATTTTTTTAGTTTCTTTGGGAAAAAAAATATTTTTTTAGTTACTTTGGGAAAAAAAATATTTTTTTAGTTACTTTGGAAAAAAAAATATTTTTTTAGTTACTTTGGAAAAAAAAATATTTTTTTAGTTTCTTTGGAAAAAAAAATATTTTTTTAGTTACTTTGGAAAAAAAAATATTTTTTTAGTTACTTTGGAAAAAAAAATATTTTTTTAGTTACTTTGGAAAAAAAAATATTTTTTTAGTTACTTTGGAAAAAAAAATATTTTTTTAGTTACTTTGGAAAAAAAAATATTTTTTTAGTTACTTTGGAAAAAAAAATATTTTTTTAGTTACTTTGGAAAAAAAAATATTTTTTTAGTTACTTTGGAAAAAAAAATATTTTTTTAGTTTCTTTGGAAAAAAAAAAAAATTTTAGTTACTTTGGAAAAAAAATATTTTTTTAGTTTCTTTGGGAAAAAAAATATTTTTTTAGTTACTTTGGGAAAAAAAATATTTTTTTAGTTACTTTGGAAAAAAAAATATTTTTTTAGTTACTTTGGAAAAAAAAATATTTTTTTAGTTTCTTTGGAAAAAAAAATATTTTTTAGTTACTTTGGAAAAAAAAATATTTTGTTAGTTACTTTGGAAAAAAAAATATTTTTTTAGTTACTTTGGAAAAAAAAATATTTTTTTAGTTACTTTGGAAAAAAAAATATTTTTTTAGTTACTTTGGAAAAAAAAAATTTTTTTAGTTACTTTGGAAAAAAAAATATTTTTTTAGTTACTTTGGAAAAAAAAATATTTTTTTAGTTACTTTGGGGGAAAAAAATTTTTTTTAGTTACTTTGGAAAAAAAATTTTTTTTTTAGTTACTTTGGAAAAAAAAAATATTTTTTTAGTTTCTTTGGAAAAAAAAATATTTTTTTAGTTTCTTTGGAAAAAAAAATATTTTTTTAGTTACTTTGGAAAAAAAAATATTTTTTTAGTTACTTTGGAAAAAAAAATATTTTTTTAGTTACTTTGGAAAAAAAAATATTTTTTTCGTTACTTTGGAAAAAAAAATATTTTTTTAGTTACTTTGGAAAAAAAAATATTTTTTTAGTTACTTTGGAAAAAAAAATATTTTTTTAGTTACTTTGGAAAAAAAAATATTTTTTTAGTTACTTTGGAAAAAAAAATATTTTTTTAGTTACTTTGGAAAAAAAAATATTTTTTTAGTTACTTTGGAAAAAAAAATATTTTTTTAGTTACTTTGGAAAAAAATATATTTTTTTAGTTACTTTGGAAAAAAAAATATTTTTTTAGTTACTTTGGAAAAAAAAATATTTTTTTAGTTACTTTGGGAAAAAAAATAATTTTTTAGTTACTTTGGAAAAAAAAAAATTTTTTTAGTTACTTTGGAAAAAAAAATTTTTTTTCGTTTCTTTGGAAAAAAAAAATTTTTTTTAGTTACTTTGGGAAAAAAAAAAATTTTTTAGTTACTTTGGAAAAAAAATATATTTTTTTAGTTTCTTTGGAAAATTTTTTTTTTTTTTAGTTACTTTGGAAAAAAAAATATTTTTTTAGTTTCTTTGGAAAAAAAAATATTTTTTTAGTTACTTTGGAAAAAAAAATATTTTTTTAGTTACTTTGGAAAAAAAAATATTTTTTTAGTTTCTTTGGGAAAAAAAATATTTTTTTAGTTACTTTGGAAAAAAAAATATTTTTTTAGTTTCTTTGGAAAAAAAAATATTTTTTTAGTTACTTTGGAAAAAAAAATATTTTTTTAGTTACTTTGGAAAAAAAAATATTTTTTTAGTTACTTTGGAAAAAAAAATATTTTTTTCGTTACTTTGGAAAAAAAAATATTTTTTTAGTTACTTTGGAAAAAAAAATATTTTTTTAGTTACTTTGGAAAAAAAAATATTTTTTTAGTTACTTTGGAAAAAAAAATATTTTTTTAGTTACTTTGGAAAAAAAAATATTTTTTTAGTTACTTTGGAAAAAAAAATATTTTTTTAGTTACTTTGGGAAAAAAAATAATTTTTTAGTTACTTTGGAAAAAAAAATAATTTTTTAGTTACTTTGGGAAAAAAAATAATTTTTTAGTTACTTTGGAAAAAAAATATTTTTTTAGTTACTTTGGAAAAAAAAAATTTTTTTTAGTTACTTTGGAAAAAAAAATATTTTTTTAGTTTCTTTGGAAAAAAAATTTTTTTTTTAGTTACTTTGGAAAAAAAATATTTTTTTAGTTACTTTGGAAAAAAAAATATTTTTTTAGTTACTTTGGAAAAAAAATATTTTTTTAGTTACTTTGGAAAAAAAATATTTTTTTAGTTACTTTGGAAAAAAAAATATTTTTTTAGTTACTTTGGAAAAAAAAATATTTTTTTAGTTACTTTGGAAAAAAAATATTTTTTTAGTTACTTTGGAAAAAAAAATATTTTTTTAGTTACTTTGGAAAAAAAAATATTTTTTTAGTTACTTTGGAAAAAAAAATATTTTTTTAGTTTCTTTGGAAAATTTTTTTTTTTTAGTTACTTTGGAAAAAAAAATATTTTTTTAGTTTCTTTGGGAAAAAAAATATTTTTTTAGTTACTTTGGAAAAAAAAATATTTTTTTAGTTACTTTGGGAAAAAAAATATTTTTTTAGTTACTTTGGAAAAAAAAATATTTTTTTAGTTACTTTGGAAAAAAAAATATTTTTTTAGTTACTTTGGAAAAAAAATATTTTTTTAGTTACTTTGGAAAAAAAAATATTTTTTTAGTTACTTTGGAAAAAAAAATATTTTTTTAGTTACTTTGGAAAAAAAATATTTTTTTAGTTACTTTGGAAAAAAAAATATTTTTTTAGTTACTTTGGAAAAAAAAATATTTTTTAGTTACTTTGGAAAAAAAAATATTTTTTTAGTTACTTTGGGAAAAAAAATATTTTTTTAGTTACTTTGGAAAAAAAAATATTTTTTTAGTTTCTTTGGAAAATTTTTTTTTTTTTTAGTTACTTTGGAAAAAAAAATATTTTTTTAGTTTCTTTGGGAAAAAAAATATTTTTTTAGTTACTTTGGAAAAAAAAATATTTTTTTAGTTACTTTGGAAAAAAAAATTTTTTTTAGTTACTTTGGAAAAAAAAATATTTTTTTAGTTACTTTGGAAAAAAAAATATTTTTTTAGTTACTTTGGAAAAAAATATATTTTTTTAGTTACTTTGGAAAAAAAATATTTTTTTAGTTACTTTGGAAAAAAAAATATTTTTTTAGTTACTTTGGAAAAAAAAATATTTTTTTAGTTACTTTGGAAAAAAAATATTTTTTTAGTTACTTTGGAAAAAAAAATATTTTTTTAGTTACTTTGGAAAAAAAAATATTTTTTTAGTTACTTTGGAAAAAAAAATATTTTTTTAGTTACTTTGGAAAAAAAAATATTTTTTTAGTTTCTTTGGAAAAATTTTTTTTTTTAGTTACTTTGGAAAAAAAAATATTTTTTTAGTTTCTTTGGGAAAAAAAATATTTTTTTAGTTACTTTGGAAAAAAAAATATTTTTTTAGTTACTTTGGGAAAAAAAATATTTTTTTAGTTACTTTGGAAAAAAAAATATTTTTTTAGTTACTTTGGAAAAAAAAATATTTTTTTAGTTACTTTGGAAAAAAAATATTTTTTTAGTTACTTTGGAAAAAAAAATATTTTTTTAGTTACTTTGGAAAAAAAAATATTTTTTTAGTTACTTTGGAAAAAAAATATTTTTTTAGTTACTTTGGAAAAAAAAATATTTTTTTAGTTACTTTGGAAAAAAAAATATTTTTTAGTTACTTTGGAAAAAAAAATATTTTTTTAGTTTCTTTGGGAAAAAAAATATTTTTTTAGTTACTTTGGAAAAAAAAATATTTTTTTAGTTTCTTTGGAAAAAAAAAAAAATTTTTAGTTACTTTGGAAAAAAAAATATTTTTTTAGTTTCTTTGGGAAAAAAAATATTTTTTTAGTTACTTTGGGAAAAAAAATATTTTTTTAGTTACTTTGGAAAAAAAAATATTTTTTTAGTTACTTTGGAAAAAAAAATATTTTTTTAGTTTCTTTGGAAAAAAAAATATTTTTTTAGTTACTTTGGAAAAAAAAATATTTTTTTAGTTACTTTGGAAAAAAAAATATTTTTTTAGTTACTTTGGAAAAAAAAATATTTTTTTAGTTACTTTGGAAAAAAAAATATTTTTTTAGTTACTTTGGAAAAAAAATATTTTTTTAGTTACTTTGGAAAAAAAATTATTTTTTTAGTTACTTTGGAAAAAAAAATTTTTTTTTAGTTACTTTGGAAAAAAAAAATTTTTTTTAGTTACTTTGGAAAAAAAAAATATTTTTTTAGTTACTTTGGAAAAAAAAATATTTTTTTAGTTACTTTGGAAAAAAAAATATTTTTTTAGTTACTTTGGAAAAAAAAATATTTTTTTAGTTACTTTGGAAAAAAAAATATTTTTTTAGTTACTTTGGAAAAAAAAATATTTTTTTAGTTTCTTTGGAAAAAAAAAAAATTTTTTAGTTACTTTGGAAAAAAAATATTTTTTTAGTTTCTTTGGGAAAAAAAAAATTTTTTTAGTTACTTTGGGAAAAAAAAAATTTTTTTAGTTACTTTGGAAAAAAAAAAATTTTTTTAGTTACTTTGGAAAAAAAAATATTTTTTTAGTTTCTTTGGAAAAAAAAATATTTTTTAGTTACTTTGGAAAAAAAAATATTTTGTTAGTTACTTTGGAAAAAAAAATATTTTTTTAGTTACTTTGGAAAAAAAAATATTTTTTTAGTTACTTTGGAAAAAAAAATATTTTTTTAGTTACTTTGGAAAAAAAAAATTTTTTTAGTTACTTTGGAAAAAAAAATATTTTTTTAGTTACTTTGGAAAAAAAATATTTTTTTAGTTACTTTGGGGGAAAAAATTTTTTTTTAGTTACTTTGGAAAAAATTTTTTTTTTTTAGTTACTTTGGAAAAAAAAAATATTTTTTTAGTTTCTTTGGAAAAAAAAATATTTTTTTAGTTTCTTTGGAAAAAAAAATATTTTTTTAGTTACTTTGGAAAAAAAAATATTTTTTTAGTTACTTTGGAAAAAAAAATTTTTTTTAGTTACTTTGGAAAAAAAAATATTTTTTTCGTTACTTTGGAAAAAAAAATATTTTTTTAGTTACTTTGGAAAAAAAAATATTTTTTTAGTTACTTTGGAAAAAAAAATATTTTTTTAGTTACTTTGGAAAAAAAAATATTTTTTTAGTTACTTTGGAAAAAAAAATATTTTTTTAGTTACTTTGGAAAAAAAAATATTTTTTTAGTTACTTTGGAAAAAAAAATATTTTTTTAGTTACTTTGGAAAAAAAAATATTTTTTTAGTTACTTTGGAAAAAAAAATATTTTTTTAGTTACTTTGGGAAAAAAATAATTTTTTAGTTACTTTGGAGAAAAAAAAATTTTTTTAGTTACTTTGGAAAAATTTTTTTTTTTTCGTTTCTTTGGAAAAAAAAAATTTTTTTTAGTTACTTTGGGAAAAAAAAATTTTTTTTAGTTACTTTGGAAAAAATATATATTTTTTTAGTTTCTTTGGAAAATTTTTTTTTTTTTTAGTTACTTTGGAAAAAAAAATATTTTTTTAGTTTCTTTGGAAAAAAAAATATTTTTTTAGTTACTTTGGAAAAAAAAATATTTTTTTAGTTACTTTGGAAAAAAAAATATTTTTTTAGTTTCTTTGGGAAAAAAAATATTTTTTTAGTTACTTTGGAAAAAAAAATATTTTTTTAGTTTCTTTGGAAAAAAAAATATTTTTTTAGTTACTTTGGAAAAAAAAATATTTTTTTAGTTACTTTGGAAAAAAAAATATTTTTTTAGTTACTTTGGAAAAAAAAATATTTTTTTCGTTACTTTGGAAAAAAAATTATTTTTTTAGTTACTTTGGAAAAAAAAATATTTTTTTAGTTACTTTGGAAAAAAAAATATTTTTTTAGTTACTTTGGAAAAAAAAATATTTTTTTAGTTACTTTGGAAAAAAAAATATTTTTTTAGTTACTTTGGAAAAAAAAATATTTTTTTAGTTACTTTGGAAAAAAAAATATTTTTTTAGTTACTTTGGAAAAAAAAATATTTTTTTAGTTACTTTGGGAAAAAAAATAATTTTTTAGTTACTTTGGAAAAAAAAATATTTTTTTAGTTACTTTGGGAAAAAAAATAATTTTTTAGTTACTTTGGAAAAAAAATATTTTTTTAGTTACTTTGGAAAAAAAAAAATTTTTTTTAGTTACTTTGGAAAAAAAAATATTTTTTTAGTTTCTTTGGAAAAAAATTTTTTTTTTTAGTTACTTTGGAAAAAAAATATTTTTTTAGTTACTTTGGAAAAAAAAATATTTTTTTAGTTACTTTGGAAAAAAATATATTTTTTTAGTTACTTTGGAAAAAAAATATTTTTTTAGTTACTTTGGAAAAAAAAATATTTTTTTAGTTACTTTGGAAAAAAAAATATTTTTTTAGTTACTTTGGAAAAAAAATATTTTTTTAGTTACTTTGGAAAAAAAAATATTTTTTTAGTTACTTTGGAAAAAAAAATATTTTTTTAGTTACTTTGGAAAAAAAAATATTTTTTTAGTTACTTTGGAAAAAAAAATATTTTTTTAGTTTCTTTGGAAAAAATTTTTTTTTTAGTTACTTTGGAAAAAAAAATATTTTTTTAGTTTCTTTGGGAAAAAAAATATTTTTTTAGTTACTTTGGAAAAAAAAATATTTTTTTAGTTACTTTGGGAAAAAAAATATTTTTTTAGTTACTTTGGAAAAAAAAATATTTTTTTAGTTACTTTGGAAAAAAAAATATTTTTTTAGTTACTTTGGAAAAAAAATATTTTTTTAGTTACTTTGGAAAAAAAAATATTTTTTTAGTTACTTTGGAAAAAAAAATATTTTTTTAGTTACTTTGGAAAAAAAATATTTTTTTAGTTACTTTGGAAAAAAAAATATTTTTTTAGTTACTTTGGAAAAAAAAATATTTTTTAGTTACTTTGGAAAAAAAAATATTTTTTTAGTTACTTTGGGAAAAAAAATATTTTTTTAGTTACTTTGGAAAAAAAAATATTTTTTTAGTTTCTTTGGAAAATTTTTTTTTTTTTTAGTTACTTTGGAAAAAAAAAAATTTTTTTAGTTTCTTTGGAAAAAAAAATATTTTTTTAGTTACTTTGGAAAAAAAAATATTTTTTTAGTTACTTTGGAAAAAAATTTTTTTTTTAGTTACTTTGGAAAAAAAAATATTTTTTTAGTTACTTTGGAAAAAAAAATATTTTTTTAGTTACTTTGGAAAAAAATATATTTTTTTAGTTACTTTGGAAAAAAAATATTTTTTTAGTTACTTTGGAAAAAAAAATATTTTTTTAGTTACTTTGGAAAAAAAAATATTTTTTTAGTTACTTTGGAAAAAAAATATTTTTTTAGTTACTTTGGAAAAAAAAATATTTTTTTAGTTACTTTGGAAAAAAAAATATTTTTTTAGTTACTTTGGAAAAAAAAATATTTTTTTAGTTACTTTGGAAAAAAAAATATTTTTTTAGTTTCTTTGGAAAATTTTTTTTTTTTAGTTACTTTGGAAAAAAAAATATTTTTTTAGTTTCTTTGGGAAAAAAAATATTTTTTTAGTTACTTTGGAAAAAAAAATATTTTTTTAGTTACTTTGGGAAAAAAAATATTTTTTTAGTTACTTTGGAAAAAAAAATATTTTTTTAGTTACTTTGGAAAAAAAAATATTTTTTTAGTTACTTTGGAAAAAAAATATTTTTTTAGTTACTTTGGAAAAAAAAATATTTTTTTAGTTACTTTGGAAAAAAAAATATTTTTTTAGTTACTTTGGAAAAAAAATATTTTTTTAGTTACTTTGGAAAAAAAAATATTTTTTTAGTTACTTTGGAAAAAAAAATATTTTTTAGTTACTTTGGAAAAAAAAAATATTTTTTTAGTTTCTTTGGGAAAAAAAATATTTTTTTAGTTACTTTGGAAAAAAAAATATTTTTTTAGTTTCTTTGGAAAAAAAAAAATTTTTTTAGTTACTTTGGAAAAAAAATATTTTTTTAGTTTCTTTGGGAAAAAAAATATTTTTTTAGTTACTTTGGGAAAAAAAATATTTTTTTAGTTACTTTGGAAAAAAAAATATTTTTTTAGTTACTTTGGAAAAAAAAATATTTTTTTAGTTTCTTTGGAAAAAAAAATATTTTTTTAGTTACTTTGGAAAAAAAAATATTTTTTTAGTTACTTTGGAAAAAAAAATATTTTTTTAGTTACTTTGGAAAAAAAAATATTTTTTTAGTTACTTTGGAAAAAAAAATATTTTTTTAGTTACTTTGGAAAAAAAATTATTTTTTTAGTTACTTTGGAAAAAAAAAATTTTTTTTAGTTACTTTGGAAAAAAAAAATATTTTTTTAGTTACTTTGGAAAAAAAAATATTTTTTTAGTTACTTTGGAAAAAAAAATATTTTTTTAGTTACTTTGGAAAAAAAAATATTTTTTTAGTTACTTTGGAAAAAAAAATATTTTTTTAGTTACTTTGGAAAAAAAAATATTTTTTTAGTTTCTTTGGAAAAAAAAAAAATTTTTTAGTTACTTTGGAAAAAAAATATTTTTTTAGTTTCTTTGGGAAAAAAAATATTTTTTTAGTTACTTTGGGAAAAAAAATATTTTTTTAGTTACTTTGGAAAAAAAAATATTTTTTTAGTTACTTTGGAAAAAAAAATATTTTTTTAGTTTCTTTGGAAAAAAAAATATTTTTTAGTTACTTTGGAAAAAAAAATATTTTGTTAGTTACTTTGGAAAAAAAAATATTTTTTTAGTTACTTTGGAAAAAAAAATATTTTTTTAGTTACTTTGGAAAAAAAAATATTTTTTTAGTTACTTTGGAAAAAAAAAATTTTTTTAGTTACTTTGGAAAAAAATATATTTTTTTAGTTACTTTGGAAAAAAAAATATTTTTTTAGTTACTTTGGGGGAAAAAAATTTTTTTTAGTTACTTTGGAAAAATTTTTTTTTTTTAGTTACTTTGGAAAAAAAAAATATTTTTTTAGTTTCTTTGGAAAAAAAAATATTTTTTTAGTGACTTTGGAAAAAAATTATTTTTTTAGTTACTTTGGAAAAAAAAATATTTTTTTAGTTACTTTGGAAAAAAAAATATTTTTTTAGTTACTTTGGAAAAAAAATATTTTTTTAGTTACTTTGGAAAAAAAAATATTTTTTTAGTTACTTTGGAAAAAAATATTTTTTTTTAGTTACTTTGGAAAAAAAAATATTTTTTTAGTTACTTTGGAAAAAAAAATATTTTTTTAGTTACTTTGGAAAAAAAAATATTTTTTTAGTTACTTTGGAAAAAAAAATATTTTTTTAGTTTCTTTGGAAAAAAAAATAATTTTTTAGTTACTTTGGAAAAAAAAATATTTTTTTAGTTTCTTTGGGAAAAAAAATATTTTTTTAGTTACTTTGGGAAAAAAAATATTTTTTTAGTTACTTTGGAAAAAAAAATATTTTTTTAGTTACTTTGGAAAAAAAAATATTTTTTTAGTTTCTTTGGAAAAAAAAATATTTTTTTAGTTACTTTGGAAAAAAAAATATTTTTTTAGTTACTTTGGAAAAAAAAATATTTTTTTAGTTACTTTGGAAAAAAAAAATTTTTTTAGTTACTTTGGAAAAAAAAATATTTTTTTTAGTTACTTTGGAAAAAAAAATATTTTTTTAGTTACTTTGGAAAAAAAAATATTTTTTTAGTTACTTTGGAAAAAAAATTATTTTTTTAGTTACTTTGGAAAAAAAAATTTTTTTTTAGTTACTTTGGAAAAAAAAAATATTTTTTTAGTTACTTTGGAAAAAAAAATATTTTTTTAGTTACTTTGGAAACAAAAATATTTTTTTAGTTACTTTGGAAAAAAAAATATTTTTTTAGTTACTTTGGAAAAAAAAATATTTTTTTAGTTACTTTGGAAAAAAAATATTTTTTTAGTTACTTTGGAAAAAAAAATATTTTTTTAGTTTCTTTGGAAAAAAAAATATTTTTTTAGTTACTTTGGAAAAAAAAAAATTTTTTTAGTTACTTTGGAAAAAAAAAATTTTTTTAGTTACTTTGGAAAAAAAAATATTTTTTTAGTTTCTTTGGAAAAAAAAAATTTTTTTTAGTTACTTTGGAAAAAAAAAATTTTTTTTAGTTTCTTTGGGAAAAAAAATATTTTTTTAGTTACTTTGGAAAAAAATATATTTTTTTAGTTACTTTGGAAAAAAAAATATTTTTTAGTTACTTTGGAAAAAAAAAAATTTTTTTAGTTTCTTTGGAAAAAAAAAATTTTTTTTAGTTACTTTGGAAAAAAAAATATTTTTTTAGTTTCTTTGGAAAAAAAAAATTTTTTTTAGTTACTTTGGAAAAAAAAATATTTTTTTAGTTTCTTTGGGAAAAAAAATATTTTTTTAGTTACTTTGGGAAAAAAAATATTTTTTTTAGTTACTTTGGAAAAAAAAATATTTTTTTAGTTACTTTGGAAAAAAAAATATTTTTTTAGTTACTTTGGAAAAAAAATTATTTTTTTAGTTACTTTGGAAAAAAAAATTTTTTTTTAGTTACTTTGGAAAAAAAAAATATTTTTTTAGTTACTTTGGAAAAAAAAATATTTTTTTAGTTACTTTGGAAACAAAAATATTTTTTTAGTTACTTTGGAAAAAAAAATATTTTTTTAGTTACTTTGGAAAAAAAAATATTTTTTTAGTTACTTTGGAAAAAAAATATTTTTTTAGTTACTTTGGAAAAAAAAATATTTTTTTAGTTTCTTTGGAAAAAAAAATATTTTTTTAGTTACTTTGGAAAAAAAAAAATTTTTTTAGTTACTTTGGAAAAAAAAAATTTTTTTAGTTACTTTGGAAAAAAAAATATTTTTTTAGTTTCTTTGGAAAAAAAAAATTTTTTTTAGTTACTTTGGAAAAAAAAAATTTTTTTTAGTTTCTTTGGGAAAAAAAATATTTTTTTAGTTACTTTGGAAAAAAATATATTTTTTTAGTTACTTTGGAAAAAAAAATATTTTTTAGTTACTTTGGAAAAAAAAAAATTTTTTTAGTTTCTTTGGAAAAAAAAAATTTTTTTTAGTTACTTTGGAAAAAAAAATATTTTTTTAGTTTCTTTGGAAAAAAAAAATTTTTTTTAGTTACTTTGGAAAAAAAAATATTTTTTTAGTTTCTTTGGGAAAAAAAATATTTTTTTAGTTACTTTGGGAAAAAAAATATTTTTTTAGTTACTTTGGAAAAAAAAATATTTTTTTAGTTACTTTGGAAAAAAAAATATTTTTTTAGTTTCTTTGGAAAAAAAAATATTTTTTTAGTTACTTTGGAAAAAAAAATATTTTTTTAGTTACTTTGGAAAAAAAAATATTTTTTTAGTTACTTTGGAAAAAAAAATATTTTTTTAGTTACTTTGGAAAAAAAAATATTTTTTTAGTTACTTTGGAAAAAAAATTATTTTTTTAGTTACTTTGGAAAAAAAATTATTTTTTTAGTTACTTTGGAAAAAAAAAATATTTTTTTAGTTACTTTGGAAAAAAAAATATTTTTTTAGTTACTTTGGAAAAAAAAATATTTTTTTAGTTACTTTGGAAAAAAAAATATTTTTTAGTTACTTTGGAAAAAAAAATATTTTTTTAGTTACTTTGGAAAAAAAAATATTTTTTTAGTTACTTTGGAAAAAAAATATTTTTTTAGTTTCTTTGGAAAAAAAAAAAAATTTTTAGTTACTTTGGAAAAAAAAATATTTTTTTAGTTTCTTTGGGAAAAAAAATATTTTTTTAGTTACTTTGGGAAAAAAAATATTTTTTTAGTTACTTTGGAAAAAAAAATATTTTTTTAGTTACTTTGGAAAAAAAATTATTTTTTTTAGTTTCTTTGGAAAAAAAAATATTTTTTAGTTACTTTGGAAAAAAAAATATTTTTTTAGTTACTTTGGAAAAAAAAATATTTTTTTAGTTACTTTGGAAAAAAAAATATTTTTTTAGTTACTTTGGAAAAAAAAATATTTTTTTAGTTACTTTGGAAAAAAAAATATTTTTTTAGTTACTTTGGAAAAAAAAATATTTTTTTAGTTACTTTGGAAAAAAAAATATTTTTTTAGTTACTTTGGAAAAAAAAAATTTTTTTTAGTTACTTTGGAAAAAAAAAATATTTTTTTAGTTACTTTGGAAACAAAAATATTTTTTTAGTTACTTTGGAAAAAAAAATATTTTTTTAGTTACTTTGGAAAAAAAAATATTTTTTTAGTTACTTTGGAAAAAAAAATATTTTTTTAGTTACTTTGGAAAAGAAAATATTTTTTTAGTTTCTTTGGAAAATTTTTTTTTTTTTTTAGTTACTTTGGGAAAAAAAATATTTTTTTAGTTTCTTTGGAAAAAAAAATATTTTTTTAGTTTCTTTGGAAAAAAAAAATTTTTTTTAGTTACTTTGGAAAAAAAAATATTTTTTTAGTTTCTTTGGGAAAAAAAATATTTTTTTAGTTACTTTGGGAAAAAAAATATTTTTTTAGTTACTTTGGAAAAAAAAATATTTTTTTAGTTACTTTGGAAAAAAAAATATTTTTTTAGTTTCTTTGGAAAAAAAAATATTTTTTTAGTTACTTTGGAAAAAAAAATATTTTTTTAGTTACTTTGGAAAAAAAAATATTTTTTTAGTTACTTTGGAAAAAAAAATATTTTTTTAGTTACTTTGGAAAAAAAAATATTTTTTTAGTTACTTTGGAAAAAAAATTATTTTTTTAGTTACTTTGGAAAAAAAATTATTTTTTTAGTTACTTTGGAAAAAAAAAATATTTTTTTAGTTACTTTGGAAAAAAAAATATTTTTTTAGTTACTTTGGAAAAAAAAATATTTTTTTAGTTACTTTGGAAAAAAAAATATTTTTTAGTTACTTTGGAAAAAAAAATATTTTTTTAGTTACTTTGGAAAAAAAAATATTTTTTTAGTTACTTTGGAAAAAAAATATTTTTTTAGTTTCTTTGGAAAAAAAAAAAAATTTTTAGTTACTTTGGAAAAAAAAATATTTTTTTAGTTTCTTTGGGAAAAAAAATATTTTTTTAGTTACTTTGGGAAAAAAAATATTTTTTTAGTTACTTTGGAAAAAAAAATATTTTTTTAGTTACTTTGGAAAAAAAATTATTTTTTTTAGTTTCTTTGGAAAAAAAAATATTTTTTAGTTACTTTGGAAAAAAAAATATTTTTTTAGTTACTTTGGAAAAAAAAATATTTTTTTAGTTACTTTGGAAAAAAAAATATTTTTTTAGTTACTTTGGAAAAAAAAATATTTTTTTAGTTACTTTGGAAAAAAAAATATTTTTTTAGTTACTTTGGAAAAAAAAATATTTTTTTAGTTACTTTGGAAAAAAAAATATTTTTTTAGTTACTTTGGAAAAAAAAAATTTTTTTTAGTTACTTTGGAAAAAAAAAATATTTTTTTAGTTACTTTGGAAACAAAAATATTTTTTTAGTTACTTTGGAAAAAAAAATATTTTTTTAGTTACTTTGGAAAAAAAAATATTTTTTTAGTTACTTTGGAAAAAAAAATATTTTTTTAGTTACTTTGGAAAAGAAAATATTTTTTTAGTTTCTTTGGAAAATTTTTTTTTTTTTTAGTTACTTTGGGAAAAAAAATATTTTTTTAGTTTCTTTGGAAAAAAAAATATTTTTTTAGTTACTTTGGAAAAAAAAATATTTTTTTAGTTACTTTGGAAAAAAAAATATTTTTTTAGTTACTTTGGAAAAAAATATATTTTTTAGTTACTTTGGAAAAAAAAAATTTTTTTTAGTTTCTTTGGAAAAAAAAAATTTTTTTTAGTTACTTTGGAAAAAAAAATATTTTTTTAGTTACTTTGGAAAAAAAATATTTTTTTAGTTACTTTGGAAACAAAAATATTTTTTTAGTTACTTTGGAAAAAAAAATATTTTTTTAGTTACTTTGGAAAAAAAAATATTTTTTTAGTTACTTTGGAAAAAAAAATATTTTTTTAGTTACTTTGGAAAAAAAAATATTTTTTTAGTTTCTTTGGAAATTTTTTTTTTTTTTTTAGTTACTTTGGGAAAAAAAATATTTTTTTAGTTTCTTTGGAAAAAAAAATATTTTTTTAGTTACTTTGGAAAAAAAAATATTTTTTTAGTTACTTTGGAAAAAAAAATATTTTTTTAGTTACTTTGGAAAAAAATATATTTTTTAGTTACTTTGGAAAAAAAAAATTTTTTTTAGTTTCTTTGGAAAAAAAAAATTTTTTTTAGTTACTTTGGAAAAAAAAATATTTTTTTAGTTACTTTGGAAAAAAAAATATTTTTTTAGTTACTTTGGAAAAAAAAATATTTTTTTAGTTACTTTGGAAAAAAAAATATTTTTTTTAGTTACTTTGGAAAAAAAAAAAATTTTTTAGTTACTTTGGAAAAAAAATTATTTTTTTAGTTACTTTGGAAAAAAAAAATTTTTTTTAGTTACTTTGGAAAAAAAAAATATTTTTTTAGTTACTTTGGAAAAAAAAAAATTTTTTTAGTTACTTTGGAAACAAAAATATTTTTTTAGTTACTTTGGAAAAAAAAATATTTTTTTAGTTACTTTGGAAAAAAAAATATTTTTTTAGTTACTTTGGAAAAAAAAATATTTTTTTAGTTACTTTGGAAAAAAAAATATTTTTTTAGTTTCTTTGGAAAAAAAAAAAAATTTTTTAGTTACTTTGGGAAAAAAAATATTTTTTTAGTTTCTTTGGAAAAAAAAATATTTTTTTAGTTACTTTGGAAAAAAAAAATATTTTTTTAGTTACTTTGGAAAAAAAAATATTTTTTTAGTTACTTTCGAAAAAAAATATTTTTTTAGTTACTTTGGAAAAAAAATATTTTTTTAGTTACTTTGGAAAAAAAAATATTTTTTTAGTTACTTTGGAAAAAAAAATATTGTTTTAGTTTCTTTGGAAAAAAATTTTTTTTTTTAGTTACTTTGGGAAAAAAAATATTTTTTTAGTTTCTTTGGAAAAAAAAATATTTTTTTAGTTACTTTGGAAAAAAAAATATTTTTTTAGTTACTTTGGAAAAAAAATATTTTTTTAGTTACTTTGGAAAAAAAAATATTTTTTTAGTTACTTTGGGAAAAAAAATATTTTTTTAGTTTCTTTGGAAAAAAAAAATATTTTTTTAGTTACTTTGGGAAAAAAAATATTTTTTTAGTTTCTTTGGAAAAAAAAATATTTTTTTAGTTACTTTGGAAAAAAAAATTTTTTTTTAGTTACTTTGGAAAAAAAAATATTTTTTTAGTTACTTTGGAAAAAAAAATATTTTTTTAGTTACTTTGGAAAAAAAAATATTTTTTTAGTTACTTTGGAAAAAAAAATATTTTTTTAGTTACTTTGGAAAAAAAAATATTTTTTTAGTTACTTTGGAAAAAAAAATATTTTTTTAGTTACTTTGGAAAAAAAAATATTTTTTTAGTTACTTTGGGAAAAAAAATAATTTTTTAGTTACTTTGGAAAAAAATTTTTTTTTTTAGTTACTTTGGAAAAAAAAATTTTTTTTAGTTTCTTTGGAAAAAAAAATATTTTTTTAGTTACTTTGGGAAAAAAAAATTTTTTTTAGTTACTTTGGAAAAAAAATATATTTTTTTAGTTTCTTTGGAAAATTTTTTTTTTTTTTAGTTACTTTGGAAAAAAAAATATTTTTTTAGTTTCTTTGGAAAAAAAAATATTTTTTTAGTTACTTTGGAAAAAAAAATATTTTTTTAGTTACTTTGGAAAAAAAAATATTTTTTTAGTTTCTTTGGGAAAAAAAATATTTTTTTAGTTACTTTGGAAAAAAAAATATTTTTTTAGTTTCTTTGGAAAAAAAAATATTTTTTTAGTTACTTTGGAAAAAAAAATATTTTTTTAGTTACTTTGGAAAAAAAAATATTTTTTTAGTTACTTTGGAAAAAAAAATATTTTTTTCGTTACTTTGGAAAAAAAAATATTTTTTTAGTTACTTTGGAAAAAAAAATATTTTTTTAGTTACTTTGGAAAAAAAAATATTTTTTTAGTTACTTTGGAAAAAAAAATATTTTTTTAGTTACTTTGGAAAAAAAAATATTTTTTTAGTTACTTTGGAAAAAAAAATATTTTTTTAGTTACTTTGGAAAAAAAAATATTTTTTT
The DNA here is from genome assembly GCF_949748355.1 of Melanostigma gelatinosum. NCBI lineage: Eukaryota > Metazoa > Chordata > Actinopteri > Perciformes > Zoarcidae > Melanostigma > Melanostigma gelatinosum. The sequence goes on along the minus strand of NW_027634839.1, from coordinate 4,667 downwards.
AGTTACTTTGGAAAAAAAAATATTTTTTTAGTTACTTTGGAAAAAAAAATATTTTTTTAGTTACTTTGGAAAAAAAAATATTTTTTTAGTTACTTTGGAAAAAAAAATATTTTTTTAGTTACTTTGGGAAAAAAAATAATTTTTTAGTTACTTTGGAAAAAAAAAAAATTTTTTAGTTACTTTGGAAAAAAAATTTTTTTTTCGTTTCTTTGGAAAAAAAAAATTTTTTTTAGTTACTTTGGGAAAAAAAATTTTTTTTTAGTTACTTTGGAAAAAAAATATATTTTTTTAGTTTCTTTGGAAAATTTTTTTTTTTTTTAGTTACTTTGGAAAAAAAAATATTTTTTTAGTTTCTTTGGAAAAAAAAATATTTTTTTAGTTACTTTGGAAAAAAAAATATTTTTTTAGTTACTTTGGAAAAAAAAATATTTTTTTAGTTTCTTTGGGAAAAAAAATATTTTTTTAGTTACTTTGGAAAAAAAAATATTTTTTTAGTTTCTTTGGAAAAAAAAATATTTTTTTAGTTACTTTGGAAAAAAAAATATTTTTTTAGTTACTTTGGAAAAAAAAATATTTTTTTCGTTACTTTGGAAAAAAAATTATTTTTTTAGTTACTTTGGAAAAAAAAATATTTTTTTAGTTACTTTGGAAAAAAAAATATTTTTTTAGTTACTTTGGAAAAAAAAATATTTTTTTAGTTACTTTGGAAAAAAAAATATTTTTTTAGTTACTTTGGAAAAAAAAATATTTTTTTAGTTACTTTGGAAAAAAAAATATTTTTTTAGTTACTTTGGAAAAAAAAATATTTTTTTAGTTACTTTGGGAAAAAAAATAATTTTTTAGTTACTTTGGAAAAAAAAATATTTTTTTAGTTACTTTGGGAAAAAAAATAATTTTTTAGTTACTTTGGAAAAAAAATATTTTTTTAGTTACTTTGGAAAAAAAAAATTTTTTTTAGTTACTTTGGAAAAAAAAATATTTTTTTAGTTTCTTTGGAAAAAATTTTTTTTTTTTAGTTACTTTGGAAAAAAAATATTTTTTTAGTTACTTTGGAAAAAAAAATATTTTTTTAGTTACTTTGGAAAAAAATATATTTTTTTAGTTACTTTGGAAAAAAAATATTTTTTTAGTTACTTTGGAAAAAAAAATATTTTTTTAGTTACTTTGGAAAAAAAAATATTTTTTTAGTTACTTTGGAAAAAAAATATTTTTTTAGTTACTTTGGAAAAAAAAATATTTTTTTAGTTACTTTGGAAAAAAAAATATTTTTTTAGTTACTTTGGAAAAAAAAATATTTTTTTAGTTACTTTGGAAAAAAAAATATTTTTTTAGTTTCTTTGGAAATTTTTTTTTTTTTAGTTACTTTGGAAAAAAAAATATTTTTTTAGTTTCTTTGGGAAAAAAAATATTTTTTTAGTTACTTTGGAAAAAAAAATATTTTTTTAGTTACTTTGGGAAAAAAAATATTTTTTTAGTTACTTTGGAAAAAAAAATATTTTTTTAGTTACTTTGGAAAAAAAAATATTTTTTTAGTTACTTTGGAAAAAAAATATTTTTTTAGTTACTTTGGAAAAAAAAATATTTTTTTAGTTACTTTGGAAAAAAAAATATTTTTTTAGTTACTTTGGAAAAAAAATATTTTTTTAGTTACTTTGGAAAAAAAAATATTTTTTTAGTTACTTTGGAAAAAAAAATATTTTTTAGTTACTTTGGAAAAAAAAATATTTTTTTAGTTACTTTGGAAAAAAAAATATTTTTTTAGTTACTTTGGAAAAAAATATATTTTTTTAGTTACTTTGGAAAAAAAATATTTTTTTAGTTACTTTGGAAAAAAAAATATTTTTTTAGTTACTTTGGAAAAAAAAATATTTTTTTAGTTACTTTGGAAAAAAAATATTTTTTTAGTTACTTTGGAAAAAAAAATATTTTTTTAGTTACTTTGGAAAAAAAAATATTTTTTTAGTTACTTTGGAAAAAAAAATATTTTTTTAGTTACTTTGGAAAAAAAAATATTTTTTTAGTTTCTTTGGAAAAAATTTTTTTTTTAGTTACTTTGGAAAAAAAAATATTTTTTTAGTTTCTTTGGAAATTTTTTTTTTTTTTTAGTTACTTTGGAAAAAAAAATATTTTTTTAGTTTCTTTGGAAAAAAAAATATTTTTTTAGTTACTTTGGAAAAAAAAATATTTTTTTAGTTACTTTGGAAAAAAAAAATTTTTTTAGTTACTTTGGAAAAAAAAATATTTTTTTAGTTACTTTGGAAAAAAAAATATTTTTTTAGTTACTTTGGAAAAAAAATATTTTTTTAGTTACTTTGGAAAAAAAATATTTTTTTAGTTACTTTGGAAAAAAAAATATTTTTTTAGTTTCTTTGGAAAAATTTTTTTTTTTTAGTTACTTTGGAAAAAAAAATATTTTTTTAGTTTCTTTGGAAAAAAAAATATTTTTTTAGTTACTTTGGAAAAAAAAATATTTTTTTAGTTACTTTGGAAAAAAAAATTTTTTTTAGTTACTTTGGAAAAAAAAATATTTTTTTAGTTACTTTGGAAAAAAAAATATTTTTTTAGTTACTTTGGAAAAAAATATATTTTTTTAGTTACTTTGGAAAAAAAATATTTTTTTAGTTACTTTGGAAAAAAAAATATTTTTTTAGTTACTTTGGAAAAAAAAATATTTTTTTAGTTACTTTGGAAAAAAAATATTTTTTTAGTTACTTTGGAAAAAAAAATATTTTTTTAGTTACTTTGGAAAAAAAAATATTTTTTTAGTTACTTTGGAAAAAAAAATATTTTTTTAGTTACTTTGGAAAAAAAAATATTTTTTTAGTTTCTTTGGAAAATTTTTTTTTTTTAGTTACTTTGGAAAAAAAAATATTTTTTTAGTTTCTTTGGGAAAAAAAATATTTTTTTAGTTACTTTGGAAAAAAAAATATTTTTTTAGTTACTTTGGGAAAAAAAATATTTTTTTAGTTACTTTGGAAAAAAAATATTTTTTTAGTTACTTTGGAAAAAAAAATATTTTTTTAGTTACTTTGGAAAAAAAAATATTTTTTTAGTTACTTTGGAAAAAAAATATTTTTTTAGTTACTTTGGAAAAAAAAATATTTTTTTAGTTACTTTGGAAAAAAAATATTTTTTTAGTTACTTTGGAAAAAAAAATATTTTTTTAGTTACTTTGGAAAAAAAAATATTTTTTAGTTACTTTGGAAAAAAAAATATTTTTTTAGTTACTTTGGGAAAAAAAATATTTTTTTAGTTACTTTGGAAAAAAAAATATTTTTTTAGTTTCTTTGGAATTTTTTTTTTTTTTTTAGTTACTTTGGAAAAAAAAAAATTTTTTTAGTTTCTTTGGAAAAAAAAATATTTTTTTAGTTACTTTGGAAAAAAAAATATTTTTTTAGTTACTTTGGAAAAAAAATAATTTTTTAGTTACTTTGGAAAAAAAAATATTTTTTTAGTTTCTTTGGAAAAAAAAATATTTTTTTAGTTACTTTGGAAAAAAAATATATTTTTTTAGTTTCTTTGGAAAAAAAATATTTTTTTAGTTACTTTGGAAAAAAAAATATTTTTTTAGTTACTTTGGAAAAAAAAATATTTTTTTAGTTACTTTGGAAAAAAAAATATTTTTTTAGTTACTTTGGAAAAAAAAATATTTTTTTAGTTACTTTGGAAAAAAAAAATTTTTTTTAGTTACTTTGGAAAAAAAAATATTTTTTTAGTTACTTTGGAAAAAAAAAAAATTTTTTAGTTACTTTGGAAAAAAAAAATTTTTTTTAGTTACTTTGGAAAAAAAAATATTTTTTTAGTTTCTTTGGAAAAAAAAAATTTTTTTTAGTTACTTTGGAAAAAAAAATATTTTTTTAGTTACTTTGGAAAAAAAAAAATTTTTTAGTTACTTTGGAAAAAAAAAATTTTTTTTAGTTACTTTGGAAAAAAATATATATTTTTAGTTACTTTGGAAAAAAAAATATTTTTTTAGTTACTTTGGAAAAAAAAATATTTTTTTAGTTACTTTGGAAAAAAAAATATTTTTTAGTTACTTTGGAAAAAAAAATATTTTTTTAGTTACTTTGGGAAAAAAAATATTTTTTTAGTTACTTTGGAAAAAAAAATATTTTTTTAGTTTCTTTGGGAAAAAAAAAATTTTTTTAGTTACTTTGGAAAAAAAAAATTTTTTTTAGTTTCTTTGGAAAAAAAATATTTTTTTAGTTACTTTGGAAAAAAAAATATTTTTTTAGTTACTTTGGAAAAAAAAATATTTTTTTAGTTACTTTGGAAAAAAAAATATTTTTTTAGTTTCTTTGGAAAAAAAAATATTTTTTTAGTTACTTTGGAAAAAAAAATATTTTTTTAGTTACTTTGGAAAAAAAAATATTTTTTTAGTTACTTTGGAAAAAAAAATATTTTTTTAGTTACTTTGGAAAAAAAAATATTTTTTTAGTTACTTTGGAAAAAAAAATATTTTTTTAGTTACTTTGGAAAAAAAAATATTTTTTTAGTTACTTTGGAAAAAAAAATATTTTTTTATACTTTGGAAAAAATAAATATTTTTTTAGTTACTTTGGAAAAAAAAATATTTTTTTTAGTTACTTTGGAAAAAAAAATATTTTTTAGTTACTTTGGAAAGAAAATATTTTTTTAGTTACTTTGGAAAAAAAAATATTTTTTTA